>NC_090656.1:39126543-39426543 GCF_040937935.1 Hyperolius riggenbachi
AGACCACTCACAGCTACAGGTCAATATAGAGCAGCGATACTGGAGCGATAAACCAGAAGAGAAATAGTGAGGAATAAGAAGGAAAGACCAGGAAAGAAAAAATTACCTGTAACCGAGTGAGGTAACAGGAAACAGCAGAGACAGCAGGACAGCAATGGATACAAGAGTGAGACAGAGAAACAAGTGGCAGGATTACAGAAAAAGAGTGAAGACTGCAGTGCAGTGTTTGGAGAGAAAGTGTGACAACAGCTGGCAAAAAAGCTACAGAGGAGACAGTAGTGAAGAAACCTAAAAAAACAGCGGTGAAGAGGTGGCAGACAGCAGAGTGATGTGTGAGGAAAATTATAGCAAGTTAATGCTAATAAACTGTATGACATATTTGTTTTCTTTAAAGGTCATTATGCTGTTGCTTCTCTTTTAGAGCAGAGAGGAAGTTCTGAGTTCAGGTCCGCTGTATGCTGAGCTGTAGAGCACTCTCCAAGCTGGGTTTGTTGTTTTATCTGTAATTGTCGTACATAAGGATGATTTAAGGCGGACAGCTTTTCTGCATGCTAGGTAAACTACTAAAAAACTAGAAAACTAGAAAGCTGTATATTCTGGAAAATAACAATGTGCTGCTCACAATCTGAACTGGATTTTTAGCTTCAGGTGCTTCTTTTCCTACAAAACTTATGAATGATCTCACCTTACTTACTAACTGATGATGTATCTCTCCTTATACTGATGATCTATCTCTCCTTATCTGACCTACAATGCTGCCCATAATTATTCATACCCCTGGCAAATTTTGACTTAAAGTTACTTTTATTCAACCAGCAGGTAATGTTTTGACGGGAAATGACATCGGAGTCTCCCAAAAGATAATAAGACGATGCACAAGAGGCATTATTGTGATACAAAATTCTCAGCTTTTATTACATATCCAAAGTGTCCAGTCCAAAATGATTCATACCCTTCTCAAAATTCAATAGAAAAACCTTTATTGGCAGCTTTTTGCATTTCTCCACAGGTATTTTTGCCCATCCATCTGATCTTTAGCTCCCTCCACTGATTCTCAATTGGATTCAAGTCAGGACTTTGGCTGGGCTACTCCAAAACATTAATGTTGTTGTCTGCTAACCATTTCTTCACCCATTTTGCTGTGTGCTTTGGGTCATTATCATGATGAAATGTCCACTGGTGCCCAAGGCCAAGTTTCTCTGCAGACTGCCTGATGTTGTCAATGAGAATCCTTATGTATTGCTCTTTTATCATGGTGCCATTTACTGTGATGAGGTTCCCTGGTCCATGTTCTGAAAAACACCCCCAAAGCAATAGGTTCCCACCACCATGTTTGACAGTGCGGATGGTGTTCTTTGGGTTGAATCAAGGAATCATCATTGTGACCAAACAATTCAATTTTGGTTTCATCTGACCATAACACAGAAGACCAGAAGTCTTCTTCTTTGTCCAGATGAGCATTTGCAAAGGCCAAGCAAGCTTTTGTGTGCCTTATCTGGAGAAGTGGCGTCCTCCTTGGTCTGCTTCCATGGAAACCCAGCAGTGTGCAGTGTCCGTTGGATTGTCTGCCTTGAGACATTGCCATTAGCAGAGCCCAGATGATTCACGAGGATGGCCTTGGTGGTGATCCTTGGATTCTTTTTCACCTCTCTCACTATCCTCCTGGGCAGCACAGGTGTCACTTTTGGCTTCCAACCACGTCCTCTGAGATTTTCAACAGTACGGAACATTTTGTATTTTTTACTATTAATATTTTTTTTAATACTTTACACTGTAGGCATTGGAACCTGACAACATTTAGAAATGGCCTTATAGCGCTTTCCTGACTTGTGAGCAGCCACAATGTGCAGCCACAGGTCTTAACTGAACTCCCTTAACCATGACTGTCCACAAACCAACTGCAGAGAGCTGCTGTTTTTCACCTGTTGAGTTGATTAAAACAGCTGTAACCAATTAATCAGGGTAATTAGGATGCTTTAAAACAGCTTAGACTGTTTGGAATGGTATAGAACTTTGGATTTTCCCACAGACTGTGACAGTTTGTGAAGAGTATGAATAATTTTGGACTGGACACTTTTTGCTCAAATGTAAATAAAAGCTGAGATTTTTTTTCCCACAATAAATGCTCTTGTACATGGTCTTTTTATCTTTTGGGAGACACCTATGTCATTTCCTGTCAAAAAAATTACTGGCTGGTTGAATAAATGTAACTCTAAGTCAAAATTTGCCAAGGGTATGAATAATTTTGGGCAGCACTGTAACTCACAATTTATCTCTCCTTGTCCAACTTAACTCATGCTTTATCTCTCCTTGTCTGATTTTACTCATTATGTACAGTATCTCTCCTTACCTCATCATTTATAATTTCTGGCCCTGATGCACAAACCTATGATAATCATACTACTGGTACTAACGCCAGCAGAGTACCGCAAACATTGCTATGGTAATGCACGTTAAAGGACCACTATCACAGAAACTTGTAGAATTTAAAAAACATGAAAACACATAAATGAAAAGTACATTTCTCCCAAAGTAAAACGTCCTATAAATACTTTTTTCCTATGTTGCTGTGACTTACAGTACATAGTAAAAATCTGACAGAACTGACAGGTTTTGGACCAGGCTATCTCCTTATGGGGGATTTTCTGGGTTTTCTTTCGGTTCCGTCAGAATTCTACTAACTACTGTAAGCGACCACAACAGAGGAGAAAAGTAATTTATAGCTCGTTTTTTCTCTGGAAGAAAGATACTTCACATTTGTATGTGTTTACATGTATTTTACAATTTTTTGCGATAGCGGTCCATTAAGTAATTTGCATAAGCAAAAATGGTCGCAACATATTACCCTAGGTTTTTGCATCAGACCCCTTATCTGATTATGTCATGAATTTTTTTTCCCTTATCTGTTTATCTCTTCTTATGAAAAAAAAGAAAGAAAGAAAAACAGTACCTGGCACCAAATGCAGCACAGCAGATCAACCAGAGCGGGTCCAAGGAGTGTGCTCATCCAAAGGACAATCGTGTTCAATTAAAAAAACAAAACAGAAAATTTAGCTGGGCACTGCTCCCTCTAAAAACCCTTCATTCCAGTTGGGTATTACACAGAGATACAGGACAGTGGGGGAGTCAAGTCCCTGACAGGCTGTTTCGCAGGCTACACCTGCTTCTTCAGAGGCAAAAAATGTTAAAAAGTTTTGCCTCTGAAGAAGCAGGTTTAGCTTGCAGAAACAGCCTGTCAGGCACTTGACACCCCCACTGTCCTGTATCTCTGTGTAATACCCAACTGGAATAAAGTTGACCACTTGAGGACCACAGGCTTACACTCCCCTAGTGGTCAGGCTATTTTTTACAATTCAGCACACTGCAGATTTAACAGTTCCCTGCGCGGCTATACAACTTAGCACACAAAGGAATCTTGCCTCCTTTTCTTTTGGCCTCTGATTGCTGCTGCGTTGTTTGTTTTGTTTTTTACTAATTTTATTGATTTTTTTAAACATAAAATTTGCTTTTTTTTATTTCCCTCTCTCTGAGATCCAGTACTGCGATCACCTCACATAGGCATCTGCCTATGAGAGGGATCCGATTGCGAGCTACTCCAGGGGACAGCCAAGTGACTGGGCTGTCCCCAGTACAGAGCTGCGCTAGATCGCATCACTGTACAAAAGAAAGAACCAGTGGTTTCTATTCGTTACAGCCTGCCAGCTCCGATCGCAGCTGGCAGGCTGTTTACAGAGCGGAGCTCTCTAACTCAGTGGGGATGTGCGATCCCTGCTAATCTCTGCCAATCAGCGTTAGGCAGTGTTGTAGCTGCTACTCTCCAGTCTCCAATCAGCGTTAGGTGGTCGGGAGGGAGTTAAAGGGAGCAGTGCCCCACTGCATTTTCTGTTTTATCTCTCCTTATAGTTGAGTAAATAAGGTGAAAAAATCTTTGAGAATGAACCACCCACAAGAAGATAAAAAGCTTACCAATCTGTGAATTGTTTTTCTCAGATCAGGGCTTGGTTGTGTTCTAGCTGCTGTACAATTTTTATATTCATAACCGATTCATGCAAAATACCGATGCTTGGATTAGAGTTTTTATTGTACAAGGCAATGAGCAAAATAAATGAAATGAAGCAAAACAACAGCAAGGCCCAAACAAAGGTTTTACACTAATCTTCAGCAGAATCCATTAACCAAAAAAAAAAGAGAAATCGCTGAGCATAATTCATAATTCCCCAAAGAGCGCGCAAGAATCAAAATAATTAGCACCTTTCAAATTCCTTTCATTATTCAGAATCGTTTTATAAGTGAGCCGCAGCGAAATCCCATTGTTCTTTATGACTAATCTCTTTTACAGAAAATTACAAACATAATTCTTTTTTTTCCCCAATTTAACTTATCATTGTGTAATGCGGAGTGGTGTGTCTGATAGCGGCTGGATAATTGATTATTCCTGCCGCTGCCAGTCCTAATTAACCCCCTGCAGACTCGGTAACCTTGTGCTATTCCTGCGGTGGATGGGGAATTAACCCCGGAGACGGGATGTGGAGGCCCAGTGATTCATGTACGTCTTATCGGCCTCGGTGTCTGCCGGGCGGGGGGTACGGCTGTCACTGTCAGTGAGGGAGCTGCTACACTCTGTAATAATCTTTATTTAATCCGGCTGCAATACGCTCTGTGTGACCGCATGCGCTCCCGGTGATTATACCCACAGTAGGGGTGCACTACCTGGATATCACATCAATTGGTAGATGGAGGTGCCCAGAAATATAAAATAATTAAAACTGATTGAAAAGGAGAGGTGTAGTTGGCTTACCTCTCTTGCGTAACACAGAGCAGCCAATGCAACTCGATTGAGATTTCCAAGAGTTTTATTGCACAAAGTACGGCCAGACTTTTGCAATAAAACTCTTGAAAATCTCAAGTTTTTAGGGCCAGAGCCCACTAACGCAGTTGTATCCGCTTCTGTCTCCTTTTCAGCATCTGTAACATTGTTGTTTCACTGAAAAGCGGACACAACTGCGTCAATGGGCTCAGGACGTTAGGGCCCTTTCCCATTGATTAGCGATGCGAATGTTGCTACCTCGTCGCATCGCATCACTACTGCTGCTGGCCACGTCACTTCCGCATCTCCCAATACGGAAGTGACTGGAGGAGACGGGGTGGGGGGAGGGGCAAATGCGGTTGTGCAAGAATCTGCAGCATGCTGCAGATTCCCAGATCGCTCTGCACCACTCCACACGCAATGCATGCAATGGAAACTGTTCTATTGACGTGCATTGGGTTCAGGACACCCGCGGTGCAATGCGGCTATGTAGTTGCATCACTCTGCATCTAATGGAAACGGGCCCTTAGCTGCTTTGGCTGTCTTCCATAGGAGAGGTAAGCCAACTACACCTCTCATTTTCAAACAATTGTTACTCCTATCACCTCTGTTGGGAGGTTGTATTTTCCGCATAGCGCTTGTCACCAGGACCAACCTAATTAGTGGGAGTGTTACCTTCTGAGGACCCCGAAAAGCTTGAAAGGGTGGCGAAAATTCATCCGTAAGCCTTACTGTTGGTTGCGGTTTTCTTTCTGGATATAAATCGCAGGGGATACCCCCAATGGGGGGATGAAGTGTTACTGTATGAGGTTGGAGGAGGCACCCTAATAATTATGCAAAGGATAATGTGAGAGATCGCGGAAAAGCCGCCGCATGTACTGGCAGTAAGGCGGCTGTTTCCGCGTCCAACGCGGCGGTTTGCACGCGGCAGCATGCGTCTGGTGTGGCTGGGTCTGTTAGTTCACACAGATGGATGGAGAGCTACGCGCGCGCGCGCCGGAAGTCAGGACCTTTATACCAGCAGCAGAGGTATCAGCTGATCCGGACGATCAGCTGATTCTTGCTGGACTCCTGATTGGCTGAGTGGCTCGGGCGGGGCGGCAGAGTCCTGCAACTATATATACAGCTTGCTTGTCAGTTGCTGGTTGTCTGCCATTGCGAACACTTACGTGGAAGCATTCAGACCATAGTCAGATCCTACAGTGTGTTTGAACCAGGAGGACCTGGGAATTCACACTGAGCCAAATTACTTCTGTTTATCATTTGTGTTATTTACCAGACTAGTTCCAGGGTGCTGAGACCACGGACCTCGCACCCAAGACTAGGGAACTGTATTATCTTTGTGTTATGCTCCAGACTAGTTCCAGGGGCTGAGACCACGGACCTCGCACCCAAGACTAGGGAACTTGTGTTATCTATCTGTTATACTTCAGACTAGTTCCAGGGTGCTGAGACCACGGACCTCGCACCCAAGACTAGGGAACTGTATTATCATTTGTGTTATTCCCAGACTAGTTCCAGGGTGCTGAGACCACGGACCTCGCACGCAAGACTAGGGAACTGTATTATCATTCGTGTTATACTCCAGACTAGTTCCAGGGTGCTGAGACCCCGGACCTCGCACCCAAGACTAGGGAACTGTATTATCTTTGTGTTATGCTCCAGACTAGTTCCAGGGGGCTGAGACCACGGACCTCGCACCCAAGACTAGGGAACTGTATTATCATTTGTGTTAATCTCCAGACCTGCTTGTGACGCCCATCTCCCAGGGGTCACTAGCCACCGGGTCTTCTTGCTACTCAGCCTGGGACTCCACCCCCTTGGATGTCTCAGGCTGCTGCAAGATCTCTGCACTTCACTGCACTGACAACAATCGTTACAGATAAAGGATATATAATAAAACAGTCTCCCCAGAGCAGAAGAAATTGACTTCTGAAAAGCACTTAGTCATTGACCTGAGGAAGCAGACGAATCCCACAAAATGCTTTGCCTTTTATTCGTTGCCAAATAAATCTTTTTACATATCTTATCCTGGTATCTTAGTCTTAGGGATGGTCGGAAATGTCGATTTCCGATTCCGTAGAAATTCAGATTACCGCCGATTACTGATTCCGCGGATTTTCGATCGGTTTCCGATTTACGAGTAGGTTTTTTGAGGGGTTATTTTTTGTATTCTCTGATTGGCCAAATACTTCCGAGTTGACTGAGTCGCATTCTCTGATTGGTCCAGAGAAGAAAAGTAAGTGATTTTTAACTTGTTAGTTTTTGTCACTGAATTATTGGCTCTTCTTTTATCAAAGTGCTCCTTAGAACATTGTTTCCCTGACTTTGTTCCTTTTTTCCTTTACTCTTTCACACTTCACTTATCTTTCTTTTTCTCAAATTCCCAGGTCTATCTATCTATCTATCTATCTATCTATCTATCTATCTATCTATCTATCTATCTATCTATCTTAGCACTGCTATGGTCTATACCGTAGTGTTGCTCTGCAGGTGGCTGTAGCGGAACTGAACAGGGATATATGAAACGCATAGCCTTCCATTGGCCTGACCTTATTTTCCAGATCAGCGAGACTATTCAGCCTTGCTCATTTCCAGCCTTTTCTCTGATCTCTTTCTTTTCTCTCAACTCTGCAGGTCACCCTTATCCCATTTCCTCCCCACCTCCTCCCTTTCTTATTTTGTCCACCTTTTTCTTCTTTTTTATACATGTTACAATTCTTCTTTCTGTCCAGCCCCCCAACTTCTCCATGGGGGGGGGGGGGGGTGTTTCTTCTGTGGTTCTTGTAGAGACCAAGAATACCCAGTGAGAAGTAGGGAGAGACTGGGAGCCCAACGGTGCAGTATCGTCAGTATAGGGAGGGAAAAAGTATATATACTTTATATACTTATATATATTTATATATATATTGGGCAGCATGGTGGCGTAGTGGTCAGCGCTCTCGCCTTGCAGCGCTGGGTCCCCGGTTCGAATCCCAGCCAGGGTACCATCTGCACGGAGTTTGTATGTTCTCCCCGTGTCTGTGTGGGTTTCCTCCGGGTACTCCGGTTTCCTCCCACATCCCAAAAACATACAGATAAGTTAATTGGCTCATCCCTAAATTGGCCCTAGACTACAGTACTTACACTACATAATACATACATAGACATATGATAATAGTAGAGATTAGATTGTGAGCTCCTTTGAGGGACAGTTAGTGACAATACAATATATATATATATATATATATATATACTGTACAGCACTGCGTAAGATGTCGGCGCTATATAAATACTAAATAATAATTTAAAAAAATAATAATATATACCGTATATATATATATATATATATATATATATACACTGTGTATATATATATATATATATATATATATATATATATATATATATATACTCACAAAGGTGGGTTGCAGTTCCCTGCTCGGTATTCCAGGTCCTGCTGGATACTGGATGGTCGCTCTCCTGTAGTACCATAGACTTTCCAGGAAAACTGCAAAGCTATTACCTCCAAAGGAAGTTTGAATGGTAATGTGTAGTATAGAGGCGTCCAATGTGTGTTCTATTTTAGTGTTTAAAATTGTAAATAAAAATAAAAGATAGATAACCACTTACCTCTCCAGAAGATATAGACACAAGTTCAACTGGAAAAATATTTATTCAAAAAGCAATCTGACAGCGCATTTCATGGGTCATGGCCCGCTTCCTCAGGTCAATACAAAATTACTTGATAGCATAGGGGATAGAGTGTTGCCACCTCTATACTTCTGGAGAGGTATGCGAGTACCTCTCTTTTTTATTTATATTTTAAAACACTAATAAAGAACACACATTGGGTGCTTCCATCTTACCCACTACCTGTCATGCTTGCCTGGTCAATGACTATAGGTCAGGCTGTTTGCTCATGTGACTGACCTATAGGCCAGCCCGTAACACCTGCACAAACTCCTACCTAATACAATTCTACAATGCCCTGCAGGCAGATGTAGCATACAGATTGACATATAGTATTCACCAAACAAAGGTAAGAATAATATGCAGTGTAAACTCAGATATAGTCACCTGAGGCCTGGTGTTTGGAGGCAGTCCAGATGATAGCAAGGGAATGACAGGCTGGTGATAGATACACACTTTCCAGAAGACGTGGTCAGTACAATCCAAGTCAGTCCAGGAAGAGTTCATAAGAATAGTCCATTAAACAAGCAGAGGTCGATCCAGGCAACAATCAGGGAATTCCATGGACAAGGCAGAGTCAGCAACGGGTAATCTAATAGAGAGCGTGGTCAGGAACAAACAGGAGTCGGCAACAGGAGACCGATCTGGAAATAAGCTTGGTCAAGATACAGACAAAGTCTGCACCAGATCAGCAGTTGTGAGTGCAGTCTCCGCAAAAAGCCCAGCAGAGGCTATCACGGGTGATGACAGAGGGCGCTCACCTTACTTTTATACTAGGACTAAGCAATCAACTAAAAGGTATCCAAAAGTAACCAATCATCCAGCGGCGTGTCAGCTGACTTGCTGACACGCATACATGCTGTCACTGTTTACAGCGGCGGAGCGCGTACTGAGGACACGTCCACTGCTTAGCCAATGGGAACTGAGCGTCATGCGCTCCACTGACGTCAGAGCTTCGCCGAGACCCAGAGGCGGTGCACCTTAGGGTGGGTCTTGGCGTTCTGCTGCCATGAGCAGAGAGATCTTACATTACCTCTTTTCTCCACTTCTCTGTCCCTTTATTCCACCCTACCTGTGTGTTTTAAGTTTTTTCACTCTCTCTGTTACCCTTCCCCATATATGCCTTTCCACTCCTTCTTTCTTTGCCCCCCCCCCCCCCCTTACCATTCTCTCTCCCATCCCTCCCTCCCTCCTTCCTTCCATCCCTCCCTCTCTCCCCTCCCTCCTGTCCTTTCTCTCTCCCTACCCTCTCTTCTCCCCTTCTTCCTTCACTCTCTCTAGCCTCCCTCCCCCCTCGGGCCAGTAAAAAAGGGCGCACAGGGATAGTGGACAAAAAGGGCGCCGCCATAGACTGTAATGCAAAATATAGGCTATTGGGCGCCCGACAGGAAAAAAGGGCGCCCAAGAAATAGCGGTTGCAGGGATCGTGTTAACAAAAGTTTTCGTTTACAGAATAAAGTTTATTACAAATATCGTTTACAAGTTCGTTTTAACTTTGTGGTTTACTTATTTTTTTGTTTTTAAATTTCGCTTATAGGAGCTTTTAATTATTTTTCTGTTTTTAAATTTGGCTTTCAGGGCTGTAACAAGTAAATTTTCGTTTACACTTTTTATCATTTAAAATTCGTTTTCATACGTGTAATGCTTAAATATCGTTTTCAACCTTGTTCTATTGGAAATACGTCGCTTTTGGTATTAACGTAGTTTTTTACACTTATAATGCGTTGATTATAGTTTTCTAATATATCGCTTTTAATATTACTGTTATTTTCAGATTTTTAATGCATACGTGATTGTAAAAAGAATAAAAGGTAATTAAATGAACTTAAAAAAACCAACTGGTTAAACAGAGGAGGCAGCGGTGGTCTTACCCCCTCCAAACAGACACAGGCAAGGACTGCGATTCAGACAGTCAACAATTTATTCGGAACTCCAAAAAACAATGCAACGCGTTTCACGGGCCATACATCCCGCTTCCTCAGGCAAAATACAGTAGAAGTCACAGCATCTGTATTATATCAGCAAGCTTGGCGCCTCACAGAGGCGCCGAGCTCGCTGATATAATACAGATGCTGTGACTCCTACTGTATTTTGCCTGAGGAAGCGGGATGTATGGCCCGTGAAACGCGTTGCATTGTTTTTTGGAGTTCCGAATAAATTGTTGACTGTCTGAATCGCAGTCTTTGCCTGTGTCTGTTTGGAGGGGGTAAGACCACCGCTGCCTCCTCTGTTTAACCAGTTGGTTTTTTAAGTTCATTTAATTACCTTTTATTCTTTTGGCGTCTCTGTATCTTGTACACTACATTGAGTCCACCCTGGGTGGAGGGTTGTTACCCTATTTTCCTGTCTACAGAGAGCGACTTTTTATTCCTGAGTGGGGTCAGGATTGTTCTCCCCACCTGCCTATACAGTGGTTGCCTATTGGTAACCCTGGTTTGTAAGTATAATTTTAACTTCTCATTTATTTTGTTGTCCCCAAGACGAATTACACTATTGGGGCTCTTGGTGTCCCTCTGCTTTATACGTGATTGTAAGGCTATCTATTATATATATATATATATATATATATATATACCTTTTTCTATTTATAATATTATTAATGTGTACGTGATTTTATTTTAACGCTATTTATTCTATTACAAATATATAAATTATTCTATTCATGTTATTTATAGTGAAGTATTTTTAGGATTAAATATATTATTGTTTATATGTGTGTAAGAGGGTAAGGGTTAGGCATGACCAGGGGGGTGGTTAGGGTTAGGCACGGGCAGGGCCGGTTTAAGCAACAATGGGGCCCCAGGGCAAAATAAACCTGGGGGGCCCCCCCAACATATACCCCGGAACAAAAATCGGCATTAGGGGACCTTTTTTGCAGCTGGTATAGTCAGGGTGTGAAGTCCCAATCGGTCGGAGCACCACATTCTGGCTATCCCAGCCTGCATGGGGAACAAGGGGTTAAAAAGTTTCAGGAGGGGGGACCCCACATAATTTTTTTTATTTTTAATTCCCACACTCTAAACATAAAAAAAATAAAAATTGGGAAAATAGGAAAAAATGCCAGGGATCTTCATACAGCCATATTGCGGCTGTATAGCGATTCCTGGCCAAAGCGCTGTGGCTGCGCATAGACCCCCTGGAAACTTTATTGCGCTTTCGTTTGATGCATGTAAAATTACACTACCGTTAGGTTTGCTACTAAAAGTGACATTTACCGCATTTAAAAGTATACTTTTTTCCTTCGAAACTTTAAAATCGATTTTCTCAAAAACTATAAGGTCTTTTTGAAAAATTGTTTTGTCCTCTTATTCCTAATGATCTCCTTAACATATCCTGAAAATTTAGGGTTTCTAGCATTTAAGGTGGATTTGCTATTAACCATTAAAGTCGGCAGGTTTTTAAATGTGTATTTTTTTTTCCTTTGAAACTTTAAAATCGATTTTCTCAAAAACTATAAGGCCGATTTGAAAAAAAAATGTTTCCTCTTGTAGCTACTGGGGGCCCCTACAAGCTCTGGGGCCCTGGGGCAGCTGCCTCCTTTGCCTTAATGGTAGCGCCGGCCCTGGGCACGGGTGCGCAACGTGGCTAAGCGCCGAAACGCATTGTGGCGATAAGACGGCTTGCCGAGAGGAGTAGGAGCCGGCGGTTGTCCCCAGTACACCTGCATTTCATCGCACACGGACCCTGGAAGCCCTGGCCAGGCTCAGGAAGTGGGAGATACTCGCTGGCGGCCCCCTACATGTGCAATACTTGCACATTCATTGTAAGTGCAATTGTTTTATGCGTGATATTGGTGAATAAAGAGTTAATGTACCATAGGAGCGCACCCTTGTTCTCTTGTTTCCATATGCTAAATTCCTGGCACCACCCAGTGGAGGGAGCAGCACCGTGGCCATAACACTCATTTAAAGGGCCACACTTAGCCGCAGCCCGCAGCTAGCGCCGGATTAACACTTTTCTTTTTACGACTAGGGGGATGGTTAGGGTTAGGCACTACCAGGGGAGATTTAGGGTTAGGCACCAACAGGGGGGGTTCTGCGTAAGAGAAGGGATAGGTATAGTTACAGTACAATATTTGTAATATACACAATTTATTTAATTATGTATATTTACACAAAGGGGGTGGGGTCTAGGGGTTAGGGATAGGGAGAGCCTACAGTTAGGTATAATTGCAGTAAAATATCTGTAAAATCTACCATTGTATTACTATTTACTACTTAATACAAGTGTAAATATCATTTTTTGTTATAGACGCTATTTGACGTTTCATTTCCGAATTCGTTTGTTGTTATAGACGGTATTTTGCCATTTCATTTCCGTTTATTGAACCAATTTAGCACTATATTTTCATTTATAAGCTATAAACCAAAAATATTGTTTTACATTACAACTTATAATTTCGGCTATATCCTGCGCCCTTTTTTGATACACGCTTTTCCCCTCCCTTCCCTCCTGCCTCTTCCCTCTCTCTATCGCTCTTCTTCCTCACTCCACTTCCTCCTCTCTCCCTGTCTTCTCAGTATCCCTTCCCATTACTTATTGTCTTTATCTTCTCCTCCTCTTCCCTCCCTCCTTTGTCATACTCACACGTTCTCTTTCCCTTTACCCCTCTACCTCCCCTCCCTCCCTACCTGCCTACCTCCTCTCCCATCCCTGCCCTCCCTCCCTCCTCCTCTCCCATCCCTGCTCTCCCTCCCTCCCTCCCTCCTCCTCTCCCATCCCTCCCTCCTCCTCTCCCATCCCTCCCTCCTTTGTCTTACTCCCCGTTTCTCTTTCGCTTTATCCCGCTCCCTCCCCTCCTTCCCTTTGCTTTGTCAGTTATTCTCTTCCTCTGTCTTCATTCTTCTCACTCCCCATTTGTTATTCTGGCACTTTCCCTTCCACTTTCTGTCTCTTGCACATTATTCTCTGCTCTCTGCATAATGTGATTGGAATACATTGTATCTCTCTCGGTATATTTGTATATTGTCACCTCGGAACATATAATTCCCCTCTCCTCCTCCATTGTTGTTATCAGCATGTCGCAGTACAATGTGAGTGTCGTGCGTCGTGTCAGTGACTCCCCAGCTGTCCAGTGTGACATGTGAAGTATTGATTGGTTGGGGCATGTGCTGTACAAATCACAGGTTCTGTCCTGTTGATGCCGGAGGACATTTGCAGAATAATGACATGGAGCCCAGAGACTCAGCAATCCTCCAGCAATGAGGCAGAACATTCTGTCTGCAATGTCACTCCTCTCTCTTCTGGAGAGATGACCATGGAAGCAGAATTCCTGGCTGATTGCTATTCTGGTCACCTCCTCTTCATGCATCCAGGACTTCTCACGAGTGTCACCTCTCCTTTGGAGCGCTCTCCCATAGCTTGTTTGTCTTACTACAAGATTTGCCATAAGGCACGGTAGGCACGTGACTACAGGCGCCTGATGATGAAAAGGCGGCTCACTGCCCTCCTTGAGCGCCTCCCTCCTTCCCTAACTATGGAGAGTCCCCCTGATGAGAGTGTAAATGAGAGGTTACTCACCCAGCTCTCAGCATTCCACTGACGAGTTCTCCCTTCAGTCAGGGGCACCTCTAGCTACTTAATGCTGAGGTTCCTCTATCTACCTAATACTTCGGGGCACCTCTAGCTACTGAGGGTACTTCTGGCTACCTAATACTAAGGGGCACCTGTAACTACCTATGAGGGGCAAGGGAAATATGGGAGGAGTGACAGCTGGGACAGCCAGCACACTTGCAATGCAGTGTGGCGGAAGTTTGCAGGTACATGGAAGGCCATAGTTATAATTTAAAGCTCACTGCCTCATCTGCTAATACCTTGGCCACTTCTCAAGTGTCTCCACACCCCTACCCTCTAGATTGTAAGCTCTCAAGGGCAGGCTCCTCCCTATAGTGTCCCAACCCTACCACCCTCTAGATTGTAAGCTCGCAAAGGGCAGGCTCCTCCCTCTGGTGTCCCAACCCCACCACCCTCTGGATTGTAAGCTCGCAAAGGGCAGGCTCCTCCCTCTGGTGTTCCAACCCCACCACCCTCTAGATTGTAAGCTCGCAAAGGGCAGGCTCCTCCCTCTGGTGTCCCAACCCCACCAACCTCTAGATTGTAAGCTGGCAAAGGGCAGGCTCCTCCCTCTGGTGTCCCAACCCCACCACCCTCTAGATTGTAAGCTTGGAAGGGTAGGTGTGATGATCCGCTCAGCTGGCTGCACAGGACGACAGCTGTTTGTCCATTCCTCTAGTCTGTGGGCTGCAGGTCTCTGGAACAGAGACCTGTCTTTTCATTGCAAGTTTCTGTTCTGTTCTCTTGCTGGGGAATTTGCATACATTCGTTATGCAAATCCCCTACCTGCCTTCTTTGATGACTGGCACTATAAGAGCTTTATCTTTCCCAGAATGCTTTGCTGGTCATTTCCCTTCCATGCTCAGTTCCTGATGGACACTGCTGGAGTGTCAGCCATTGCTATCTAGTATAGTTAATTCCTGGGGGTTGCTTTTGGCTCCCCTTCTAGCCCAGTCAGGTTGTATTATCTGTATTGCCTGTTCTGTCTTGTCTTGCCTGTTTGCCATTGTCCTGTCCCTATGGTGGTTGACAGGAAATGGTTCTGATCTATGTTCTTGGAGTATAGCTGGTGCAGCGGTTGCTACCAGCTATCTCTTCTGTTCTGTTTCCTGGGATCGCGCTAGCTACTTTGTGCTAGCGCTGGGCATCCTTCTGTTCTGTTTCCTGGGATCGCGCTAGCTACTTTGTGCTAGCGCTGGGCATCCTTCTGTTCTGTTTCCTGGGATCGCGCTAGCTACTTTGTGCTAGCGCTGGGCATCCTTCTGTTCTGTTTCCTGGGATCGCGCTAGCTACTTTGTGAGAGTGCTGGGGATCCTTCTGTTCTGTCTTGTCGGTCGCGATTGCGCTGTCACCAACGGCGGTTGATAGCGAATCGTTCTGTCTTGCTGAGATCGCACTAGCCGCTAGCGTTAGCGGCTGTGGATCTTTCTGATCTGTGTTCCTGCTTGGATCACACTTGCTCTGGCGGAAGAGCGGTGGATCCTTCCTGCCTAGTTCTTGTTTTTCGTGTGTCTGTCTTGTCCGCTGCGCTTGCTACAGGCTCGGTGAGGTAACCGTTAAGCAAGCGCTCGCGTCCCCTGTTTCATGTTTGTCTGTTAAGGCCTCGTTCACATCATTAGCGCAGATGGCTGTGCGATTGGAACGCAACGCGTCCGATCGCACGCCATCTGCGCTCCTATGCGCTGCGCTGCAGATCCCATTCATTACAATGAATGGGATCTGCGCTGCGATTCCCAAAAATGCGTGCAGCACGCGATAGCGCAATCGCGCTGCCACGCAGCGCATATGATGGGAACAGTAGAAGGGCTGTCTATGCCCTTCTACCATTCTTGCGTGTCGCACACTATACGCGCTGCCAAAATGCGCACGGCAGCGCGTATAGTCTGAACGAGGCCTTATGGTTAGTTAGGCGTGCTTGTCTCTATTGTGCTTATCACGTGGAGATCGCGCATAACCGCGTGCACTGTTGCGAATGAGTGCGGTGTTCGCGGTTAGCTAGCGGTTGTTATTTTCCGTATCTCCTTATTGTATTTGCTGTGCCTTTGCTACCCTTGTATTCTATTCTGTTCTGCCTTGTGTCACGTCTCGCGATCGCACCTCTCGCGATCGCGTTCCTATTTCGTATCTGCTGTTGTGTGTGTGCGCGGTCGCGGAGTGGCGACTGGATTGGCGCACACACATACAACCTATCCCTTTTGCTCAATCTCATTCACAATCGCCTCTCTTGCGATTGCATTCTGCGCTTCGTACAATTCCTGTCTGGCACTTGTGGAGGTACAGAGGATTGGTTCCTCTGCACTCCCCAGCGCCATCTGCCAACAGGAATTTCCCTCTACAGGTGCGTAGCACCTTTTGCTGGGTTCCTGCAAATTATACGCTTGTGGAGGATCTCCGCCGTGTCAGCGCACGCGTTGTGCGCTGATCACGGGGAAAGTTCCACAATCGTGACAGTAGGGACCTCGCCCTTTTCGTTCCGGGTTCTGTACATTTTATCAAATGAAAATGCATCCGTATTTGTGATGTTTTTTGAACAACACATTAATTGTATGTATCTATACTTGTATTACTAGTTATCATGATTGTATAATATATTGAGCTGTTCATGTATCTATGCTCCCCATTATTGTATGTTTTGTACATTGCACGATGCTACAGACGATATTGGGGCCGTATAAAATAATAATAATAATAATAATAATAATAATAATGTGGTTCTCTATTTAGATTTTATAATGTTGGACTGGATTGACCTGTTACAGGCAGAAGGAAAGGATTTGCATGGCCCCTCTCAATGTTGTGAAGTGATGCATTATGGGTCCTGCCCAGAGCTAGCTTGAGTGTAGCCATGCATTTAAATATTAGTGCACAGATGAGCCATTCAACCATGCCTCCCGATGATGCTAGGAGAACCCGGCGAAACATGTTGGGTGAATTGGTGAAGGAATGACCACTGCTAATGGCATGTCCCGATGACCATTCAACATACAATGTGGGTTACATAGATTATTGTATAACATTGATACATAATTGTAACTGACTTGAAATACCTACATACACTCTCTAAATGGCCCTGCTTACCTTTACTCAGGACTGCCATCCGGGCAGTACTGCCTTGTAGGGCCCAATGAAAGTCTGGGGCCCAGCCCTGAATAGTGGCAGTGCAAGGGATAAGACCCCTCCCAGATATCACTGGGGCTTACGTGATGACATTATTGACAAGACACACAAAATTTATATTGCGCTTTTATCCTGGCGGGCTCGAAGCGCCTGAGCTGCAGCAACTAGGGTACTCTCTATAGACAGTAGCAGTGTTAGAGAGTCTTGCCCAAGGTCTCCGTACTGACTAGTAACTTCTACAAACAACAAAAAACAGTAGTTACTTCAGTATATTCTAAAACCCCTTTTATTAATCACATACTGAAAATATTAAAAAGAGCTTAGGTACACCGTCACTTTAAATCCTGCACACATGAACTACAGTCTGATGTAGCTGGGCCCAGCGAATGAAACACTGAAATAGAGATCTCTAGAAAAAAGACTGTATGAGACAAATGCTTGTAAAGAAGTTACAGTTCTCCTTCCAGAAACCAAATGTAGCAAATTGTATTTGGAGTTGCAGTCGCAATACAATATCATATAGTGTAGTGTCCACACATGAGAGAACCTTGGACTTCACAAATATCATTGATGTGTGGAGGAAATGCCACAGCAATTGCTTAAAGGGAACCTGAAGCAAGTAAAATTATTTAAAATAAACACATGATGTAGCTGCAAATGAATATTACATACTTAACTTGCCATCAGTTCCTCTCGGAAGCTCCCCATTTTCTTCTTACAGTGATCCCTTCCAGTTCTGACAATATTTCGTCAGAACTGAAATACCAGTTGCTGTCAGTTATATATCAGCAGATGTCATTTACAACTGAATGTGCAAGGTAATGTCCATGTATCCCTATGGCTCAAGTCGGTGATATTACTGTTAAACAGTGTGCTGACCAGGAAGCTGTTATGGGGTAATGGCCATTTTTAAAATGGAGGATGGAGAATTCCATTGATCACAGTGGACAAATGGGACGCAGTAGAGGAGAAAGACATTGATAAGTAGACTACACAGGAAGTACGTATGACCTGTGTATGGTTATTTCGACATTTTCAGTTCAGGTTCTGGCAGCTCTGGGGTTCACTGCAGAACAGATCAGCCAGACATACTTTGCCATAGAAGCCGAGGTGAAAATAAATTGATTCCTAAAAATTACCTTTTTTAGATATCGCACAATTTCATGTTTAACGAGGAATTGTTGCGAAAATCCTAAAATTTAAAACACATACAAATAAGTAGTACATTTCTCCCAGAGCAAAATGAGCCATAAATGACAGTAGGTAGTAGAAATCGGACATTACCGACAGGTTTTGGGCTAGTCCATTTTTTCATGGGGGATTCTCAGCATGGCCTTTATTCTTTATAAAGACACTCCCTGATAAAGATTTATACAAAGATGCTGGCCAGCCTCCCTGCTCATCGTAGACTTCTTTGGCAGTTGGATGGATCAACTGCCATTCATTAAGTGCTTTTAAAAATAAAGAAAACCCTGAGAACCCACACATAAGAGTATGGGCTAGTCCAAAATGTGTCGGTAATGTCAGATTGCTACTACAACAACAGCAACATAGGAGAAAAGTAATTTATGGCTCATTTTACTCTGGGAGAAATGAACTTCTTATCTGTATGTGTTTTAACCTCCCTGGCGGTAAGCCCGAGCTGAGCTCGGGCTATGCAGCGCAGGAGGATTTCTCAGGCCCTGCTGGGCCGATTTACTTACTTTTTTTTTGCAACACGCAGCTAGCACTTTGCTAGCTGCATGTGCATTCCGATCGCCGCCGCTCCGCCATCGATCACCGCCGCTGTTCGCCACGCCACCCCCCCCAGACCCCGTGCGCTGCCTGGCCAATCAGTGCCAGGCAGCGCTGAGGGGTGGATCGGGACTCCCTTAGACGTCACGACGTCCATGACGTCATCCCGCCCTGTCGCCATGGCGACGGGGGAAGCCCTTCAGGAAATCCCATTCTTTGAACGGGATTTCCTGATCAAAGATTGCCAGAGGCGGGGGGATGCCGCTGTACAGCGGCTGGGCTCGCTACATGATTTTAAAAAAAAAATATTTAAAAAATAGTGCTGCGCTGCCCCATGGCGGTTTCTAATAGACCGCCAGGGAGGTTAAATTGTAAGATTTTCGCAACCTCTTTAACCACTTAAGCTCTCAGTCGTTTTCACTTTATGCATCCGAGCAATGTTCACCTCCCATTCATTAGCCTATAACTTTATCACTACTTATCACAATGAACTGATCTATATCTTGTTTTTCCGCCACCAATTAGGCTTTCTTTGGGGGGTACATTTTGCTAAGAGCTACCTTACTGTAAATGCATTTTAACAGTAAAAATAAGAAAAAAAATGAAAAAAATCATAATTTGTCAGTTTTCGGCCATTATAGTTTTAAAATAATACATGCCTCTCCATAATTAAAACCCACGTATTGTAATTGCCCATTTGTCACGGTTATTTCACCATTTAAATTATGTCCCTATCACAATGTATCGCGACAATATTTTATTTGGAAATAAAAGAGCATTTTTTCCGTTTTGCATTCATCACTATTTACAATAAAAAAAAAATAGAGAGAAATATTTCATCTTTACATAGATATTTATAAAGTTTAGACCCTTAGGTAAATATTTATGTGTTTTTTGTTTTTTTTTATAGTAATGTTTTTTGTTTTTTTTTATTAAACATTTTATGTGGGCATTTTTGGGAGGGTGGGATATAAAAGTGTTTTATTTGGGGAAATATTTGAGTATTGTAATGTTTTTTTACTTTTACTTGTAGTTTTACTTTTTGGCCACAAGATGGCAATCTTGAGTTTGTTTACATGACGTCACTCTAAGCGTACAATGTACGCTTAGAGGGACATAGCTTCAGAAAAAGCTGTCGCTTTTTCAGCGGGGGAGAGGAATCAGTGATTGGGCTCCATAGCCCGATACATTGATTCCGTGGCTACCGAATCCGCGGCCGGGAGTGCGCGTGCACGTCAAGGAGGACAAAGTGGTTAAAAACATAAAGAGCATATTTAATGCATTATTGTCTTTGCTCAACAACAGTCTTTTTATGTCAAAGAGCTAAAATATATGACCTGGTGAACTTTTTTTGACTGATCCCTTGCTCTCAGAAGCTGTTCTCTGCCAGTGTAGAGTTTTGTGGCTGTAATTGTCTATCAGTGAGGGTTACACTCATCATTTGATGAGCTCCAAATGGAGAGAAACTATCACTTGTACACTTAAAGATGTAACTTTCAGACAGAAAAACAAGTAAAGGAATACAGCCTAGTAATTTGTATGTTTGGCACTGTACATACACCTCGGGGACACTTTAACTACTTCCATACCTCTGTAACCCTTTTCTATGCCCCTGAGAACTTCATCTCTGGCACAGGTTCGTAGATATGCGTCTCTCAGTGGTCGCTGCAGTATGCGCAATCGCGTGCGTTCATGTGCCCGATCCCGTCACGCTCCCCCTAGTCTGTGATCGGTGAATGGGAACAGGTGTTCCATTCACTGATCAAAGTGACTGTAATCATTTATCACCTTCGTAAATTAAGCCTTTTACCCCATAGTTACCACCCTAAACCACTTGTAAAAACAAACCAAAAAAACTGTGACAGCATTTAAGAAATTACATAAATAGTTAGCTTAAGGACTGTGAGTGGGTTTTTTGTACAGTAGAACTTTATATTTTTAAACAATCATGGCTGCAAATTTAAAAATAATGTGTTTTTTTTTTTTCATTCTTCTTCCTTATAAAATACATGTAAAATAAAATAATTCTTAGCAAAAAGTACCACCCAAAGAAAGTTTAATTTGTGGCAAAAAAAAAGGAGAACATTTTGCAGTGATAAGTAGCGCTAAAATTATTGGCTAATGAATGGGAGGAGCATGATGTGAAAATTGCTGTAAATTTGAAGGGGAAATAAACCTGTGGTATGGAAATGGATAAGGCTTGTACCAATCTAGTAGCTATTAGTGCCTGTGTATTGATGACAATGACATAATGTGTAGCTATCAAATCAGAGTGTGAACGACCACCATACTCATGTCACCTTTCTGGTTCAGATTGCTTGTCACTTGAATATTTGCATGTAATTATCCCACAAAAGTCCAGCATAACAAGTGAATAGCAATGCATAGACTGGTAGGAGAGACTGTGGACAATGAAACAGTCTGGGTGCTGCTGGGAATTACGGTGTACTTGGTTACCCAGCACAGGTTGCACACTGTAAAACTCAGGCTCCAGTCAGCATTGTGCCGTATATTTATATGCAGAAACGGTAAGAAAACCAGATGCAGAACTTGCAGACAAAGCACATGATTTACTAGACATGAAAACTCTGAAAAAACAAGGCAATACACACAGAGACAAGACAAACAATGCTTATAAAGTTCTGTAGATTTATACTTCCCTTCGCAAAGCTTGTTCAGCATCAAATCATTCGCTTTCATGCAGCTATAGAAAAGCCATACCCTCCCTTCCACCTCGAAACACTGAGCCGGGGAACTGTACTCAATCACCCAACCTAAAGACAGAAACATTTACAGTATCTTATAGATAATTCTCCTGCTCCAGACAATAAAGTGGCTGGATAGTGTACCAGGCTGACACAGGAGGCCAGGGTTTGAACCTCAGGTTCTTCCTGTTCAGTAAGCCAGTGCCTATTCAGTAAGGAGTCCTTGGACAAAGCTTCCTAACACTGCTACTGCCTATAGAGCGTGCCCTTGTGGCTGCAGTTCTGGCGCTTTGAGTCCGCCAGGAGAAAAGCGCAATATAAATATTCTGTGCAGAGGCGTATTATTATTATTTTTATATTATTTAGTATTTATATAGTGCCGAAATCTTCCGCAGTGCTGTACAAAGTATATATAGTCTAGTCACTAATTGTCCCTCAGAGGAGCTCACAATCTTATCCCTACCAGAGTCCTATGCCTATGCATGTATCGTGTAGTGTATGTATTTGTAGTCTAGGGTCAATTTTAGGGGAAGCCAATTAACTTATATGTATGTTTTTGGGGTGTGGGAGGAAACCGGAGTGCCCGGAGGAAACCCACGCAGACACGGGAGAACATACAAACTCCTTGCAGATGTTGACATGGCGTATCTTTAAGGGTGCACATATGGCACGTGCCCTAGGCACCTCCTTCTTCAAACAACAGGAGGGCGGGCGCAGTGCTGCTGGCAGTATTCCTGAGTCTAAGGGAGTAACAATCACTCAGCAGCCTTGCTGTCTCTGTCTTTGTCGTATATCTACATTAGATGCTGTTGAGAGGTGAGCTCAGAAACTTTTCCCTCACTCCCTGTCCTTGCAGCCCCCCTACTGTGATTCCCCGTACCACAGATCATGTCTCAGTCCCCTGAGATAGTGGCAGATACTTCTGGTCTGGAGGTTACAGAATCTCCCATTCATTCATCGGGTTCGCCTATTTCCACCTCAACCCGAATGAAGAGCAGCTAGTGCACCTGCGCAGGATCGCGGTAGGTAAATATTTTCTTTGCCGCACTTCAGGGGACCCGGCCAGGCTAACGGAGCGATGGAGGAGGATGGGGGGAGCCTTGTTAGGATCCAGAGGCTTCCCCCTCCCGAGCTAAGTACCCCCAGAGGGTTTTCTTTTCCATTACAGGTTTTCTTCAACCATTATCCTGCTGGCAGCTCTGTGGCCAGTGTTATCAACTTCTCTCTTGTCTTCTCTCAATTGTCAAAATGCACTTTATTTCTAACAAGGTATCTACCTACTGATATGTGATAGGTTGTCAGGCTTTTATCATGTTATAATCGTCACTGCAGATGTTTCATTGTTTTCATTCATAGGAGTGTGATGGCTGCCATATTTATTTCCTTTTAACCACTTGAGGACCCACCCTTTACCCCCCCTTAAGGACCAGCGCTGTTTGTTGGGATCTGTGCTGGGTGGGCTCTGCAGCCCCCAGCACAGATCAGCTGGCCACACAGAGCGATCAGATCGCCCTCCTTTTTTCCCCACTAGGGGGATGATGTGCTGGGGGGGTCTGATCGCTCCTGCCTGCAGGCATGTTGCGGGGGGGGGGCATCTCAAAGCCCCCCTCCGCGGCGAAATTGCCCCCCTCCCTCTCCTACCTGCCATGCCCAGTGATCCGGGCTGCACAGGACGCTATCCGTCCTGTGCAGCCAGTGACAGGACGTCCCCTGTCACATGGCGGCGATCCCCGGCCGCTGATTGGCCGGGGATCGCCGATCTGCCTTACGGCGCTGCTGCGCAGCAGCGCCGTACAATGTAAACGAAGCGGATTTTTTCCGCTTGTGTTTACATTTAGCCTGTGAGCCGCCATCGGCGGCCCGCAGGCTATTCACGGAGCCCCCCACCGTGAATTGACAGGAAGCGGCTGCTTCCTGATTAATCAGCCTGCAGCTGGTGACGCAGTACTGCGTCGCTGGTCCTGCAGCTGCCACTTTGCCGACGCACGGTATAAGCGTGCGGTCGGCAAGTGGTTAAACAATACCAGTTGCCTGGCAATTCTGATGATCTTTCTGGTCAGTAGGGTCTCAATCACACACCTGAGACAAGCATGCAGCTAATCTTGTCAGATGTGTCCTAGACATATGATCTGCATACTTATTCAGGGTCTATGGCTAAGGCAGGGAACACACTTGTCTTTCAGTTTTCAGTGTGCTTTTTTCTGCACAGGTTTTCTGTGAACCAAGTGTGTTTCTATGCAGAACATTTTTTTACACAACAGCTAATGTAATGGATACAGGAAACTGAAAGAAATTTGCAGAATTATCATGCAGAATGTCTGCACGCGAAAAACACATTACGTTTGAACTATCCCATCGATTAAAAATGAAAAACTCAGAAAAAATGCAGAAAACGCACACAAAAACAATCCAGTGTGCTCCCTGCCTTCAAGTATTATGCTAGGTACCCACATTATACATGATTGCATGAAGCGGTTACCCTGCCCAGAAACGTTAGACAATTAGTATTTGCCATAGGCGCTGTCTTACCGAGATATGCCACTGGTTTATTGTCTTGTCTATGTAATGGAATCTCGTTTTGCAGATATCAGATGTTCCTGTTTTGAAAATGGGCGCTTTCCCTTCCGTCTAGACCAGGGGTCAGTAACCTTTTTGGCTTAGGGAGCCATAAGCGCCATGTATTTTAAAATGTAATTTTGTGAGAGCCATACAATATGGTTCAAACTGGGACAGTGCGCATGCGCAGCAGGGAGGGTCCTGTTGACCTGTTGCCAACTTGCCATGGTGATGTGTATTCAATTTATCCGCTGGGCAGGGGAAGGTGTCAGATACATCTTCAGCTTCTCTTGGGTTTCAGCAACATCAGCAATTTCCCGGAGAGCCAGACAGGAGAAATACCGACTAACAGCTTGTACAATTAGCTAGCTGACTTGGGGATTGATTCACTTTATAGGACGAGATCCCCACACTTTGTCTCAAAGGCTGACTTTCAAGTGACAGGCAGGCCAATCAAAGTGCGGAGATCTTATCCGACAAAGACACTGGACCTGACAGGGTCCAGAGTGGGACAGTTGGAGCAGCTGTTCGTTTTGGGGGTAATGTAAGTTAGTAGTGCATGCTACAGCAGTAGCGTGCCTACTTTGAAAATTTTATTTGTGCTGTCACACTAAGCTGTGCTGCTTGTGCAGTGTAGCTTGGTGAATCAACCCCTACTGATTTGTATGTGAGCCGGATGTAACCATCAAAAGAGCCACATCTGGCTCCCGAGCCATAGGTTCCCTACCCCTGGTCTAGACGTATGCCATAAGTCTAATTTATTTTTTACAATTAGTTGCTCAATCAGACAAAAAAAGTTGTAATCGATCGTGAATTTCAATGGATTTTAATATTTATGACCATACTTACAATTGATATTACGATCGAAACACTGAACCGCAATGTTGGGTTTTGGTCAGTCGATCGTAATGTTGATCATAATATTAATCAGAATTAGGAATTGTATAGTGTATGGCCAGCTTAAAGGGGTTCTGTGGTTAATTAGAAAAAAAAAAAAAAAACTGACACTTACCTGGGGCTTCTATCGGCCCCCTGCAGCTGTCATGTCCCGCGCCTCCCTCTTACGAGCCTCCATTCGCCACCGCCGGCACCGGTCAATTATTCGTCTAATTAGACAAGTAATGCTCGCTCCCGCTTGCGTCTCCTGGAGCTTACTGCGCAGACACAGTACAAGGTTTTTCTCGTATTGCTCCTGCGCAGTAAGCTTCCAGAGATGTGAGCGGGAGCGAGCAGCCGAGCACACGTAGGGCCACGGCCGCGCAGCTGCAGTTGCATCAGACGGCTAAGTGAACCAGGATCATTGGCGGGGAACAGAGAATCGGAGGAGGACGGCGTGGGACATGACAGCTGCAGGGGGCCAATAGGAGCCACAGGTAACTGTCAGTTTTTGTTGTTTTAATAATCCACAGAACCCCTTTAAAAAGAAACTCCGACCAAGAATTGAACTTTATCCCAATCAGAAGCAGATACCCCTTTTACATGAGAAATCGATTCCTTTTCACAAACAGACTATCAGGGGGCTCTGTATGACTGATATTGTAGTGAAACCCCTCCCACGAGAATCTCTGAGGACCATGGTCCTGGCAGTTTCCTGTCTGTGAACCTTGTTGCATTGTGGGAAATAGCTGTTTACAGCTGTGTCCAACTGCCAAAAAAGCATGCAGCAACTACATCACCTGCCAACAGTAAAAATGTCACCATATAATAAATGTCAGAATGTAAATCTGGGATTTAAAAGATTTTACAATGGGCAAACACTGACTAAGTCATTTATACATAATAATTGTAAAAATGAAGCACTTTTTTATTACATTATTTTCACTGGAGTTCCTCTTTAAGGATGGTGGTTTCAGTTCGATACAGATCGGGGGCTTCAATGAACCAGGTTGCTTTCCTGGATAGGGTGTCCCTCTCCCATAGAGTTGTAGCCACACTGTCTAGGTTTAACCTATAGTTGGCACTTTCTTTATTGGACCATACTCTCCTCTCCTCTGTGTACCAATCACTGGCACAATAAACCCCGGATACCAGTGGTCTGGGGCTATGGGGGCCCAGTCTGCCTTCTTCTACTTTCCTTTTCTTCTCATTTAAGTGCACCAGAGATGTATCTGGTCTCCTCTTTTCCCCAGCAGCTGCCCGCTCTGTGCTGCATACCCGGCTCCTGATGCATATCACGTTGTAACAGTTTGCATTTATGCATTGCACATGAGACAACATGGACAATGCACAAGATATGCAACAGAGCAGAAAACAGCACTATGTGGGAAATAACTGAAATGACAAGGTCAGGTATAAATGAATAAAGGCAGTTTATTAATAATGCAAAGAACAAAAATAATAGTGTAATCAGCAGTGTACATTGACCTCATGTACAACAACAGAAATAAGTGCAAAGATATCCAAAAAGCAACACAATATAATATTCCTGCAGGCAAGTGTATTTCAACAGGCATACACATGCAATCCGGGATATATACAATTAGACTACCCTGCATAAGGTATACATGCAGAGAAACCCATTGTATATACAAATGTGTGCACACAGATCCCGGAACCTGGATAATATATACAATAGATATTTACAAATATATATACAAGGCAATTCGCAGTACACAGGAAGCAGGCAAACAAGTAGTCATACAGGCAAGACATAAACCAGGATAGCAGATCATACAATGTAGTCACTTAGGCAAAGAATTGTCAATAGCAATCACGGGTCAAAACACAGGAAGGCAATATACAAGGAACAAGGTACAAGGATCTCAGGTCACCAGGACAGGCTAGCACACAGGCTAAGCAGCAACAATGAACTAGCACTGGATTAGTGCTCAGGCTTGGTTTATAACCAATGCTGATAGATCAGGGGACAACTCAGCTTCCAACAGTCTGTAGAGGAATGCAAGCTCTGGAGGAGTGAGCCCTCTGCTGGCGAGCAGAGAAACAACATAATTTTACGCAAGGTTCATGAAGACATCTGCTGGTGAAGAGAGGAAGTTCGTGCACGCATGTCACCAGCAGATGTGGATCGTGACACACGTGATCGCGCTCTGTGCTGCATACTCAGCCTATAATAAATGTCACGTGATCACGCTCTGTGCTGCATACCCAGCCCCTGATGCATGTCACGTGATCGCGCTCTGTGCTGCATACCCAGCCCCTGATGCATGTCACGTGATCGCGCTCTGTGCTGCATACCCAGCCCCTGATGTATGCCACGTGATTGTAGTCTGTGCTGCATACCCAGCCCCTGATGCATGTCACATGATCACACTCTGTGCTGCATACCCGGCCCCTGATGCATGTCACATGATCACGCTCTGTGCTGCATACCCAGCCCCTGATGCATGTCACGTGATCGCGCTCTGTGCTGCATACCCGGCCCCTGATGCATGTCACATGATTGCATGCTGTTGTATACAGCACAGAGCTGCAGCTGCTGGGAGGAAGTAAACACCTGACGCATTGCTGGAGAAGGTAGATAATGCGCTGATCCTCTGCACATACTCTTTATGGGGATAGGCAATATGTGGTGACTGATTTATAGCTGAGACAGTGCAATCATTTTCTCTATTTATGTTACTTTTGCTCTCTTTTCATATTTCTCTGTATCTTGTTATGAAATTCAAATAAAAAGATGTGTAAAAAAAAAAAAAAAAAAAGTTGGGTGGAGGCTGCGAGGAAAGGATCAGAGGTGTGTGTGACTAGCCACATGGGAGGGGGTGGGGGGGGGGGGTCAGGGGCCCATAACAACTTTGCTTGCAGGTCCTCCAGCACCCAAGGCTGAGACACCAAAGTGTGCCCCTCCATCCCTCCCACCCCAACCGTCACACACTGATTGCTATTACACTAAGATGTGCCCCAGGGACCCCAACACATTCATCTCTAGTTATCTGGCTTGCAGTCACTGCCACATATCCTCTTTTCTTATTTCTCTCTGCTTCAAACACAATAGGGGAATGATAGCTGAGTGAGTTTTGCGCCCTCTCCTACACTGCGCCCTGAGGCTGGAGCCTCTCTCGCCTCTGCATCGGCCCGGCCCTGCTTAGGGGCCTGGGAGGGGGTTGGATGTTGTAACAATTAAGGGCTCTGCCTCTGACACAGGATGGTTTGAATCTCAGCTCTTCCTGTTCAGTAAGCCAGCACCTATTCAGTAAGGACACATAGTGGGCAAGACTCCCTATCACTGCTACTGCCTTCTGAGAGCGTCTTAGTGGCTGCTGCTCTGGCACTTTGCGTCTGCCAGGAGAAAAGTGCAATATAATTGCTCTGTGTCTTGTTACACCCCTGATTGCCCTCCTTAGTACACTGGATCACATACAGCAAGTTATATTGCATGTGCTGGAGTTTTGGATCCATAGTAAGGAAACAGGTAAGTTTCTCTTTCACCCAGGCCCGGCTTTACCTCACAAGAGCCTATAGGCACAGATGTCCTGGCGGCCTATCCTTCGCGCTCCATGAACCTACAAACCCCGCCGCACCGCACCGCAAGTGTTCTGGCTGGGCCATCTGTCACTTCTCCCTTACTTCCCTTGCCTGTCATAGGTAGCTAGATGTGCCACTTAGTATTAGGTAGCCCCTTAGCATTAGGTATTTACTGGCTAGAGGTGCCCCCATGTATTAGGTAGCTAGAGGTGGCCCTGACTGAAGGGAGATCTGGTCAGTGGAATGCCGAGACCCAGTTGAGTAACCTTTGGAGTTACATGCCGCTCGGGACTCTGCATAAGTATGGTGGGAGGGAGGCACTTGGGAAGAGGAGTGAACCGCCTTTCTATCATCAGGCGCCTGTAGGCACGGGCCTACAGTGCCTTATGGTAAATCCGGTCCTGCTTTCACCTCATATGACCTAAAGAAGTAAGTACTAATAGTAATAAAATTACTTTTGGAACACAGAAAAGCCGTCCAGTTAAATACTGTGTTTTTTGTTTTGCTTTAGCTTTGCCACGGACGAATGAGAATCTTAAAAAGAACATAAAGCAGGTGGAATAATCATTCTTGCTGTGTTAATTTCCCAGCAGAAATCTTCCACGACTGCTGTCCTGTCTCAGGTAGTTCTCTATGTATACGGCTGGAGCTGTAATATCACGCACACCCCTCCTCCTGGCACAGGCTAAACGACGTGAACGGCATCGCGCCTACTGGCAGGAGGAGTATTCATTATGATCGAGTTTCGGATAATTAGTGAACGCAGCAACCTATTAAAACAACAAATGCCGGAATATTTCACGTTCCAGGGTTAGCTGAATGACATAACCAGTAATGATGGGAGACAAGATGTGAATTATAAGGTGTTTGGTAATTAGGAGACGGCCTCACCCCCATTAAATCTGGCTGTGGCAGAGCCGGGGAACTCGCTGCATCTCCCGCTTTATGATGTATAAGCGTCTCGGCGTGTGGAGACTGTATAATTAATATAAGCCGTGCGTAGTCGCCATCTATCATTGTAATTGTGTTTCCATCAAGTATGAGACTAAAGGGAGTGGGGACTACAAGGGTTCTCTGATAACTTCTGTGAGTCACGACGTCACTCATTGTCCTCAACTGGCCCCTTCTCCATGGGCAAAACTGCAAACAAGCACTGGGAAGACCCATAACTATGGATGAGCAAGCGGGATTTGCAGGGCTGGATTTAGAAACCTGTAGGCACAGGTGTTCTGGGGACATAAACTCCGCCCCTGAACACAGGCCACACCCCCAAATAAAAATCTTTTGAACTCTAATCTGTGCCTTATGTCACTGACTGTCCCTAGAATCTTACACTCTAATCACGGTCTCATATCATCCTTGAGACAAGGATGAGGGTGTAAATGCCTAAGGTCAGTGATATGAAACAGGGATTCATGATCTGGGGGCGGGCTGCCTCTCCCACAAAAGGTGCCTGTAGGCACGTACCTACAGTGCCTTATGGAAAATCCAGCCTTTGAGATTTGTAATGTTCTGGTGAATCAGGCTTTTCTTACTTACCAAAGTTTTTTGTGAGAAAGGCCCAGTGATCTGCATATACATTTTAACCAGTTGCCGACCAAGTGATTTCCCATTACTCTGTGCTGGGTGGGCTCTTCAGCCCCCAGCACAGATCGTATTGCAGGCAGGGCGATCAGACTTCCCCCCTTTTTTCCCCACTAGGGGGATGTCCTGCTGGGGGGGTCTGATCGCCGCCGCTCTGCTGTGCCTTGCGGGGGGGGGGGCTCCTCAAAGCCCCCCTCCGCAGCGCTATTCCCCCTCCCTCTCCTTCCCTCCCTCTCCCTGGCTCTGTGGGTGGTACAGGACGGCGATACGTCCTGTACCGCCTCTAATAGGCTTCAGCCTATCCGACGGCGGCGATCGCCGGGGATCGCCGTGGATCGCCGATCTCCTTTACGGCACTGCTGCAGCGCCGTACAGTGTAAACATCTGGGATTTCTTCCCCGCGTGTTTACATTTCGCCTGCGAGCCGCGAACAGAGGCTCGCAGGCAGTTCACGGAGACGCCCTCCGTGAACTGACATGGAACGGCCGCTCCATGGAAACCCGCAGACAACCAGTTTACGCCAATCAGCGTTAGCTGGTCGTCAAGAGGTTAAGAGTGAAGAGAATGAGGAGCAGCTAAATAAAACAAGGTGTGCGCCAAGACCTGAACCCCAGCTACCGTAGGGGGCCACAAGTACAATGTAAGCAAAGAAGGTCAGCACCACACCAATCAATCTCAGATCAATGACATTTATTGCCGGAGCAAAAAAAAAACCCACAGACATGACAGAGCAGCAACAGACTGCTGTTTCGGACCGAATCCTGCTGCTAGTAGACATCACGCACCTCCGACTCTGCCTAGAGTCTGCCTAGAGTCAGAGGTTTGTGCTGACGTCATACCGGAAAGCAGGGTGATCAGAGGTAACGTGTTGCTCTGTGGTCCGCAGCCAGAGTATTTCATGTACGTGAACCTGTATGATTGTTTTTGTCATTAAACTTGAAATCTGCATATTGGGACTAAGTGCTTCCTTGGCTGACTGGCTTTTGTGGTATGCTAACATACAAGAGGCGCTTCTGGTGAGTGGGGCCACATAGGGGGAGCTTTGCTCTTATCCTTCCCAAGGTGGTGGCACTACCCTCAGGAGTGTGGCACGGGGTGCAAACAGGGCCAGATTTACCATAAGGCACTGTAGACACGTGCCTGCAAGCGCCTGATGATGGAAAGGAGGCTTACGGCCCTCCCCTAGTGCCTACCTCCTTCCTTCCCTATGCAGAGGTTAATGAAAGGTTACTCATCCAGCTTTTGGCATTTCACTGACAAGATCTCCCTTTAGTAGGGGCACCTCTAGCTACTTAATATTGAGGGTACCTCTAACTACCTAATGCTAGGGGGCACCTGTAGCTACCTAAGATGGGCAATCGGAAGTAAGGGAGAAGTGACAGCTGGGCCAGCCAGCACACTTGCGGTGCAGTTCGGTGGGGGTTAGTAGGTTGATGGAGGGTGAAGTCTAGGGTGGCAGGACATCTGTGCCTATAGGCTCCTGTACGGTAAATCCGGGCCTGGGTGCAAATTACAGTTTGTCACAAGGCAATGCTTGGCACTATGTGCAAATTTTACTTATTTTACAAGGCTTACTATCTGGTCTGCAGTGGAGTGATGATGCGCAGTGATCTTTGTGCATAGGATGTTATGCGGGTGAAGTGACCTGTTCATTACTGCAATTCCCTGGCAATAATTTTCTCTTTCCCCCATAGGAGCATAGTGATATTATTCCAAAACGGATCGGATTTATCAATCGAAGACAAAGAAAAGCTCTCAATTTTTCAGGACAACTGATCAAAATTATCGAATTGGTGAAAAATTGGATCTTGTGTGGCCACATTAATAACACAGTTTTCTGGCTAGAAGGAGGAAAAATGGTTACAGGGTAAGAAACAGCAGCAATATTCTTAGTAACCGCTTCTCTTCCAGGATGAAGAAGCGGATTCCTATACTTGGATCCTCCACATGGTCCCTCTAAGGAAGCAGAAGGAAGATATTTAACATTTTAAATATGGATTGTATTACAATGGTGCTTGGTATAATACGCTTCCCTACTTGGCTGCTGTCTTGGTATTAAGCGGTCAGGGTATATATAGCACGCGATTCCACCTCTGAAATACGCTCTTCACAAACACCTAAGTCCTCCTCATGACACCACTTCAAACAGCGACTAGCAGACATATTTCTCACACTTTGAAAAATAACATTTTATACTTGATCCCGCGACCTGAAGATAGAAGCGATTGCGCTGCAGGAGACAACCTCAGAAGCGGCTGGAAATAAACCCAGGATGGCTCGGTAGGTTTACATCCTTCTTTGTGTGTCAGGCCAATAAATAATTCTCTAAATCTTAAAATAACTCTCAGGATTAAAGGAGGATTGAGGAGATGAAGTCCCAGAGGGAGGCAGGAGAAGGGCAGAGGTCCTATGCAGATCAGCAATCAATACCTGAGGCTGGAGGCAGGATGGTGAGGGGCAGATCAGGCCTAGGAAACGTCATACACGTCCTCTAGCACAATCATTGTTTTATTGTGTTAATTGTATGGATGCCTCCTGCTCCTCTCCATCTCACCCTGGTAAAAGCCGGCTGCGGGAGGTAGATCTTGCTGGGTGAGCTATAATCAGGCAGTTAGACTCCAGCAGGTGCAATGCTCAGCCATGTATCACACAGGAAGGCAAACATTCCTGTGCTGTACAGTTAGCTGGGTACCGAGTTCAGTGCCCAAAAATACCAAATAAATGGGGAGCAGCTGACTGAGGGATTGATTCACAAAACTGTGCTAACTGTTAGCATGCTGTGAAAAGTGCTTTGCGCAAAATTTTGCGTGTTAACGGTTATCGCATGCAAAAATTTGCGTTCGCGCATTAACACAATTTTTTTGGGCATTAACGCTCACGTTCTCACGATAAATTTGCGTTATCGCGCCAACGCAAACATTAACGTGCAAAAAATTTGTTAACGCATGAATTTTTCGCGCGATGACCGTTTTTTGAGCGAAAACCATTTTTCCACACAAAAAATAGATGAAAACGCAAGCAAATTCATGCTAAAAACCGTGCTAACAGTTAGCACCGTTTTGTGAATCAGGCCCTAAGTTGTGTAACTACAAATCATGGGACGCCCCAATGTTCACCTCCTTTCCCTTGCCTCCCCCTGGTGACCCACCTTGCACGGGTCATAAAACAAGTGTGCACATCATAATCATCCCACCCATAACAACTGTAGCCACAGAAACAGCAGATCTGAAGGATGAACCCTTATATCAGGGGGAGTGAAGGAATCGTTGGGGCTCCCCCCCTTACGGCTCTGTCCCCTTTTGGTTGCAGTGGCTGCTCTCCTGCATTTACACCCCTGCATGCAGGACTATTAGGACTCTTTTCCACGGACTACAGTTCAACTGTCCATGGAGGCCTTAAAGGGGCAGTATGGTGTAAAAAATTAAAATATATACAAATAAGAATTACATTTTTTCCAGAGTAAAGTGAGCCATAAATGACTTTTCTCCTATGTTACTGTCACTTACAGTAGGTAGTAGAAATCTGACAGAAGCGCCAGGTTTTGGACTAGTCCATCTCTTCATGGGGGATTCTCATGGATTTGTTTATTTCCAAAAGCACTTAGTGAATGGCAGTTGCTCTGTCCAACTGCCAAAAAACTGTGTAGCAAGCAGGGAAGCTGCCAGCATCATTGTTTATATCCTTTTTAGGGAATATCTTTATAAAGAATAAAAGCCTTGCTGAGAATCCCCCATGAAGAGATGGACTAGTCCATCTAGTAAGTAAGTACTGTAAGTGACAGCAACATAGGAGAAAAGTCATTTATGGCTCATTTTACTGTGAAAAAAACATACTTATTTGTATATGTTTGAACATATTTTAAATGTTAAAATTTTTCGCTTTAGTGCCCCTTTAACCAGAGGGTAAGGATGGGGTATGTTCTGGGTGGTGACTGTATAACATATATGAAGGTAATGAGGGATTTTCAATGATGCCACAACTTCAGCTTGAGATGTATTTGAATTAGGGATGGCTAATACGATGCAAATCATTTCGGGTTGATGCAGGGTGATGCAAATTTGGTATGCAAATGTATGCATCTTGAAAATGGACCCATACAATTTTACCACAACAGGATCTGATTGGTTCATTTTTTAGCTGCATATATTTGCATACAAAATTTGCACAATGTTGCATCAATTTAAAATTATTCGCATCTCATTGACCATCCCTAATTGGGATTTATTTTTTCTAGTATACAGATTACAAGGCATGCAACAAACACAAGGAGTCCAGTCTGGGGGAAGCATGTGTGTCACGTGACTCATGGAAAAGAAGGTGATCAGTTTAGATCTTTTTTAAGGCTCTGATTTGTTGGTCAGTATCACATGTCACTTCTGTTTCCTGTCTAGGGGAAATATAAAGTAATCATAGCAAATCACAGGGAAGTGCAAGGCTTCCAGGCAATCTCCAGTTTCTCTTCAGATCCTAAGTTCCAATCTCCGCCTCCACCTAAAGTCAGGCCTCGGGAGACTGAGCACATCTACTCGACTTCAGTTGCCCCCAAAACTTGCAAGATATAGAATCTGAGACCAGGGAAAACAATGAAGTGCCTGAAGCCAAACAGGCCAAGGGTCATTACCAGATGTCAGATGACTGTCAATCCAGGGATTACACAAACTCAGTCAGCCAGAGGTCATAGATGAGAAATCAAACAGCCAGGCGAAAAAACAGGGATGAGACAGGAGTGTAGTCATAGGTCAAGGCAGTTGACAATCCAGTTCGTAGTCAAGGCGGGTTAAGCAGAGGATGTAACAATAAGCAATCCAAATCACACCCAGTAGCTTAGCTATAGGAACTAGTAACCCTTCAGGGAGGTAGAACACAAACAGGAAGAGACCTTTGTGAGCAGCAACCAATCACTCAATCAATCAATCAATCACCAAACACATATATTATTAGGCTCATAATTAGCCTTGTGAGAACCAGGATACTAGAGCTGTAACTGGGTGGCAGTAGCACTCCAAGCAGCTCTCCATCTAGCAAATCAAGGAAGAGCATAGTGGGAACACACAGGACGTGAGCGCATCTGCAGTGAACCATAGAAATTACGATTCCTAAGAGGGAGTTAGTAGCCACTATGGAAAGCCCTGGAATTAGGAAGCTCGAACACACGATGAGCAAAGCCAGGCTTTATACTGTGTCCACTCCTAGGTCAACCTTCTTGTAACATCCCACCCTCCCCATCCTGCCCATCTATGTGCAGAAACCGCCCTCCTATTCTGTGGGTAAGCCCATCTTAGCTGGGGCTGGGGCACACAATGGGGGTTATTAAGAAACTGGGTTACACTATGGGGGCACTGGTAAGAGGATAATGAATAAGTGCATTTATGTACTCGAGTATAAGTCTAGAAATGTAGGTCTGATTCACTTCATAAAAGTAAGGGGGTTGATTTATATACGAGTCATGGTGCAGCACTGAGCACACTGAGTAATGTGTGTACCAATAGTGACTCATTGGTAAGTGATACTTTGAGGAAAGTAAAGAAAACACAGGTCTGAAAGTCTTGGCCACAACAATTAACAAGGAAAGGGGCATAAAAGGGAGTGAATAATTGCAGCACTTGGTGGCCTGGACGAGGTATTGGCTGCACTTAAAGCGGACCCAAACCAAACATTTTTTTAATTCAAAATATTTAGTTGCACCACTCTGACAAATACAAAGATAAATAAACACTCCTTCAAACCTATGAGCATTTCAGTACATGATTTTCATCCTTTTTTTTTCATAACTAGGGTTATACTGGGGGCAGCCATTAGCAATTCCTCCATTGCCAGACTCCACCTACTCCACCAGTTTGCCGGATTTTGTCCCGGCAATTTAAAAGGAAGGGAGGAGTTCCTCCAATAAATATAAAATATTTTATATTTGTCATCATGCAGCTGAAAAAAAGGCTGCTATTTATTATTATAATTTAGAAAATAGATTTTTTTTCTAAAATCTTGTATTTTTAATTTGGGTCCACTTTAAGCTTGGTGTAATTGCCTTCTTAAAACAGAAGGAAATTTGCAATAATTCAGTTATAAGTAAACATTTGTGGTTACCCACAATGCATCACCACTAAATATGCAAATTATCCCTTTTCGCCCTTGTAAGCCAAGCAAGCATCCAGAACCGCTGGTGTATAGCAAGCTTATAGCTTTTAGTTTTACACAGCCATATCAAACCCACATGTAGACAGCCTGTTTCGGACTTTTGTGGGTTTGATATGGCTGTGTAAAACTAAAAGCTATAAGCTTGCTATACACCAGCGGTTCTGGATGCTTGCTAGGCTTACAAGGGCGAAAAGGATAATTTGCATATTTAGTGGTGGTGCATTGTGGGTAACCACAAATGTTCACTTATAGCTGAATTATTGCAAATTTCCTTCTGTTTTAAGAAGGCAATTACACCAAGCTTTGCTTTTTTAGTAGGAAGGCTTTTTGGTTCCTTTTATCCCCTATACATTCCTAGTAGTTTGGGTCACCCTGAGCTGCTTGGTTACTCTGTGGCCCACTTTAAGGGATAGGAGGGGTTAATGGCTGCGATACTGTATGCAGTGCAGTCATTAACCCCACCTGAGCCCCAAATGCAGCCATTAACTTTGCTAGGTAGACTTCTACTAGAGTCAATAAAAAATTCCAGCTTAAAGAGACGCTGAAGCGAAAAAAAAGTTATGTTATTATGATTTGTATGTGTATTACAGCTAAGAAATAAAACATTAAGATCAGATACATCAGTCTAATTGTTTCCAGTACAGGAAGAGTTGAGAAACTCCAGTTGTTATCTCTATGCAAACAAGCCATTAAGCTCTCAGACTAAGTTAAGGTGCCCATACACTCGTCAGATTGGCAGCAGATAGATAAGAAATGCATCTGATGATCTATCTGATGCGTTTTTAGAACATTTTTTACCAGGATAGAATTCCAATAGATTTCAGTTTGAAATCTATTGAAATTCGATCTGATGGCATTTTTTTGCCATCAGATTTCCATTAAGGCCAATGCAAACTGATAAGCAATCTCATCAGATCGACCTAAATTTTCCACCCTGCCAGTTCGATGGAAATCCATCGAAATCGATCGAAATCGGCCATCGATCGGTCGATTGGCCAACCGATTTGCAATCGATCGATCGGGATCGATCGGTCGGCCAGAAAATCGGCTGAGTGTATGGGCCCCTTTAGTCGTGGAGAGGGCTGTTATCTGACTTTTATTATCTCAACTGTAAGTGAACTGTTTACTTTTCCTCTGCTAGAGGAGAGGTCATTACTTCACAGACTGCTCTGAAAGACTCATTTTGAATGCGGAGTGTTGTGTAATCTGCACATATTATAGAATGATGCAATGTTAGAAAAAACACTATATACCTGAAAATAAAAGTATGAGAATATGTTCTTTGCTGCTAATCTTCTAGTAATTATTTATAGTACACAACCAATTCACTATATCATTTTTTTTTTTTCGCTTCAGTGTCTCTTTAATATTGTAGTCGACTTATACATGAGGCCGACTTGTATTCGAGTATATGCAGTATGATCTTCTTAAACTGGTCAACATCATTCCCCAATAATCCTTTTCTGTTCTAGAAGGCATGTGGCCCGATCCAATTCCCCTTTTTCTCCTAGGAGATCATTTTTCATCTTCTGTTTAAAATAACTTTTCAGCAGTCTGCAACTGAGAAAGTATCAAAAAGTAGGTGATACAGTTCTGTCAGAAGCAGGTATTGTCTTCCTTGCTGGTGGCTGAAACTGTATTCTATTAATAAGATGTGAAAATATCACCTGAGAGAAAATTGATGAGAAAAAGTGAATTGGATCGGGCCCATTCAATCTCTTTGGCCTTGTTCATATTATACGAGTTGCCCTGCGCATATCAGCAGAGCCGGATTTAAGCCAAGGCCACATAGGCCATGGCCTAGGGCACCACAGGATCTAGGGTGAGTGGGCAGAAGGCTGTACTAGGGAAGGAGGGGGAGGGTCACCTGGCTTCTTATACTAGAGGGAAGGGGGGAGGGGACATCAGGCTACCTATACTGGAGTGAAGAGTGGGTTCATCAGGCTATCTAAACTGGTGGTGGGGAAGCGGGGAGGGTTATCTGGCCACCTATACTGGAGGTGTGGGGGGAAGGGTCATACTTCTGCCTATACTGGAGGGGGGGAGGGGACATCTGGCTACCAATACTGTACGGGGGTGGCTGCTGACAGTGGCCTTGGGTGGTAAAGAGTACAAATCCGGCCCTGCATATCAGCAATGCACACTATACATCAATCAAAAGTAGGGTCCTACCTATAAATCATAAGCCCCCCCCCCCCCCCCCGGCAAACCATTAGTGAAACCCCTCGAACCCCCACACCCCTTTCCCCCTTCCTCCTTGGTGACTCGCAAAGGACCCATCTTCCTGGAGTGTGGCTATAAGATGTGATCTGGGGGGTGGACCTCTGTTTGGGGGGGATTCACTTACTTCTGCCAAGGAGACCTAGACAAAGCCTTCTATACCCAAGCAAGCAGCATTGCTGTTGGCACTCTTGTACCTTCATACATGACATATTATTGGTCTTAATGTGCAGATGGTTCTATCCACAGCTCAGCATGTCGGGCACTTTCTGTATGGCGTCTATCTGTGCATTGTAATCCGAGTCTCGAGGACAATAAATAAAACTCCAAGTGCTGCCGTGAATCAGAGTCTGTGCTGCTAATAATTCACGAAGCCATTGCGAGGAATTATAATTAGGTCCTCAGAGTGAAGTATTTTCTGAGGGCTGCATTGTGTAACTTTTGCCGTGATTTATGGGTACAGGTGCAGAAGGAGGTACCACAAGTGTCCAGGCCGGCTTAACGCTTAGTCAGATCCTAGTGGTGGAATGGGAATCTGGGGGCCATGATAATCAAAGGATAAAAGGGAGTCAAGAGAAAAGGGTAGGAAAATAAAATCTTTCAATAGTAGGGATAGGTGTGTTCTCATCTGTGGAAGAGCTAAAGCTGCCAATACACTATACAATCTGGATTCATGTAATAAACTGGCTGAATATAGTTTGAACAGCTATACTAGGTTGCCCCTTCCACAACATGAATGTGGCATGGTTGTAAAATATTGTTGTCATGACCTTTGCTGTTGCTATCCTGCTGGTGGCAGCACTAAGGAACGTTTGTGTGGACTTCCACTGTCCGCCAGCAGAGGTCTCTCTTCTCACCAATGTCATGAACTGTGCCTTTTGCATCCAGCTGGTGGCAGCACTGAGGAACTCATGTGTGGCCTTCCGCTGTCCAGCAGTGGAGATCTCTTTTCTTGCTGGAAACTGTGCTTTTTCGGCTCCCCTGGTGATGAAACTCTGAGGACTGTCACCTGACCAGGGGCATAACTGCAGGGGACTAGGGGAGCAGTTCCTGTGACTGCAGGGGGGTCCAGAGCTGTAAGAGGGCATCAACTACTATTTCACACCCTCTAATAAAGAGGTCCATGCCTCAGGTCAGGTGTGTTTGTGGCTATTCTTGTTATGGGCATGAAGATTACCATGTCCTCACTTGTTTTATGACCCTTGCAAGATGGGCCCCCAGGCTGTGAGGGTCACCAGGGGAGGTAAGAGAAGGGTGTGAACACTCGGGGCCCCATGGTTAGTAGTTACGCCTCTGCACCTGACCAATATGCTGCATACAGAGATGAGCAATGGATGACATCCGAATGACTTTGAATCGGATTTCATTCTCCTAATTAATGCACCTGAGCGTGTGTGTGTGCGCGGGGGTTAAACTTACCCAGCAGACGTCTCCTTTCAGCCGCCCCTCGGCGCCTCCCACGCTGCGTTCCAAGCCGCGGTCACGTGACTACAAACACTTCCTCCTTCCGGGTTGAAGGAGGAAGTGTTTGTAGTCACGTGACACTGATTGGAATGCAGCGTGGGAGGCGCCGTGGGACAGGTTAAAGAAGACTATTCTGGGTAAGTTTAACCCCCCTCCCCCCTCACACACGCTCAGGTGCATTAATTAGGAGGATGAAATCCGAATCAAAGGCATTCGGATTTCATCCGTTAGCATTCCAGAGATCATCACTGGCTGCATATTTAAAGGGAACCTGAAATGAGTAAAATTATTTAAAATAAACACATGATGTACCTGAAAATGAATATTACATACTAACCTCACCATCAGTTCCTCTCAGAAGCTCACCATTTTCTTCTTACAGTGATCCCTTCCAGTTTTGACAAGATTTTGTCAGAATTGAAATATACCAGTTGCTGTCAGTTATATATCAACTGCTGTCAGTTACAACTGAATGTGCAAGGTAATGTCCATGTTTCCCTATGGCTCAAGTGGGTGATATTACAGTTTAAAGGGGAACTGAAGAGAGAGGTATATGGAGGCTGTCATGTTTATTTCCTTTTAATCAATACCAGTTGCCTGGCAGCCCTGCTGGTCTATTTCTCTGCAGTAGTATCTGATTAAAACCAGAAACAAGCATGCAGCTAGTCTTGTCAGATCTGACTTATAAGTCTGAACCACTGAAACACCTGATCTGCTGCATGCTTGTTCAGGGGCTATGGCTAATAGTATTAGAGGCAGAGGATCAGCAGGGCTGCCAGGCAACTGGTATTGTCTAAAAGGAAATAAACATGACAGCCTCCATATACCTCTCTCTTCAGTTCCCCTTTAACAGTGTGCCGACCAGGAAGCTGTTATGGGGTAGTGTCCATTTTCAAAATGGAGGACGGAGAATTCCATTGATCACAGTGGACGAATGGGACGCAGGAGAGGATAAAGAGATTGAGGAGTAGACTACACGGGAGGTAAGTATGATCTGTTTATGGTTATATTTGAGTTTTTATTTTCAGTTCAGGTTCTCTTTAAGCCTGTTTCTCCCAGCAGCACATTCAAGGGCGGATTTATACTTTTTTTTGCCCCTAGGCCAATTATATTGGGGGCTCTCCTAAGTGCAGCAGCGCCCCTCCCATTTCATATGCCACCCCCTCTTCCATGTGTAATATCCATGTATAGCAGCCCCTCCCATTCCATGTCCCGCCCCCTCTTCCATGTGTAATATCCATGTGCAGCAGCCCCTCCCATTCTATGTGCTGCCCCCTCTTCCATGTGTAATATCCATGTATAGCAGCTCCTCCCCTTCCATGTGTAGCCCCTCTTCCATGTGTAATATCCAGGTGCAGCAGCCCCTCCCATTTCATATGCCACCCCCTCTTCCATGTGTAATATCCATGTGCAGCAGCTCCCCTCCCACTCCGTGTGCCGCCCACTTTTCCATGTGTATTGTAGACTCCTTTTCCATGCACAGCTCTCTTGGACATCAGTTTCCCTTGTCATGTGTTGCTCCCCATTTGCAGCCTTCTCTTTCATATGTAGCAGCCCCTCTTTCATGTCCAAGTGCCTCCTTGTGCTGCAGCTGCCCAGGGCCTGGGCCTTTGTGGCCTTTCTAGAAATCCAGCCCTGAGCACATTGCTAGTTCATGATTGCTCGCAGCTCAGTGATACTGGTTACTGGTTCCGTGTTCCTTACTCTTTGCTCCTTATACTCTGACTCCCTGATTTTAAGCCCAGGCTGCTTATTCTGACTACTCTTTGCATACTATTATCTGATATTCTGGTTATTGATCCTGGCGTGTCTGTGTCTCTCCTGCTTGCTGGTTTTGCTCATATGCTCATGTTAATATATTGTGTGATTTGTGTTCCTGTGTATTGTCATTGTATATATTGTGTGATCCGTGCTCTTGTATATTTGTTGTTGTAGATATTAGCTTAAAGGAAACATCAGACATTTTAAACAGAACCCGAGGCGAGGTTATGACAATGCAATCCACATACAGAGGCTGGGTCTGCCTATACTGCCCAGCCTCTGTTGCTATTTCAATCCCGCCTAAGTTCCCCCTGCGCTCTGCTATCCCCCATAAATCACAGCCGCGCAGCCGACATACAGTATGTCACAGTGGGCTGTGTTTATCTCTGAACAGTCAGTCTGCCGCTCCCCCCGCCTCCTGCATACCCTGGACCGGAGGCTGGGAAGGAGCTGTTGCGAGGAACATATGAATATGCGAGGGTCTGTGAAAAGTCTACAGCACCGACTGACTGCTTGACCTTGATCTGACTACTGTAAAAAATTTCTATCAGGAGACAAGCAGAGATACAGGTAGCCCTTCAGTGTCTGCATCAGCTTTAACATGTCAAATAAATTTCAGACCTGTCCCAGCCCCCCCCCCCCCCCGCGAAAAAAAAAGAGTAAGTAGAAGAAAGCATAATGTCGATACTGGTGTGAAACAGAGGTAGCCGCTTCTGCAACTCTAGCCCGCACAATGTGGTGACATTAGGCAGATGACAGATAAAACTAGAGAGTGGCAGGTAGGCTCAAGTGACAGGAAGTTTGCCAAAAGTTTGATTGAAAGTGTAGCACTTTTACTGCAAAAATCAAAATCAAATGTAAGTCCCAGAGAAGTAGATGATGTGCAGAGGTTCAGCAAACATGAATACTAGCTCACCTGGCTTGCTTGACTGCCTGGCTTTAATGGTTATAGCTGTGTTGCTCCTCCGGGCAGAGAGCAGGCATCTGGTACTGTGGATTCCCTGCAGACTTCACTATCCCAAGTTACATGAATAAAACCCTAAAAAATCTCAGAAAAAAAAAATTTCTTAAAGAGTAGCTGTAGTGAAAATAGTATACATTTTCAAATATTCATTTATAAATGATTTAGTCAGTGTTTGCCCATTGTAAAATCTTTATTCTCCCTGATTTACATTCTGAAATTTATCACAGATGGCGACATCTTTACTGTTGGCAGGTGCAGCTCTGTTTGTTTTTGAGTGTTCTGAAGTCAGTGAGAATTATGTCTGGCCTCCAAGAAGGCTTTGGGAGGAGAATCCTGCATAGCTGAACAGCCTAGGCTGTGACATCACTAGGAGGGCAAGACTACATACCAGTACTGTATATATCAATACAGACGCGCCCTACAAACAGGCTTTATTTCAAGATTGCTCATCGAGTCCTGTGTTATAAATGGTGAAATAATGTGGACAACTCTGGATTTGGACATATAGTTATGGTTTTTGGTTGTTTTCAATGTGCTTTTAAAGTGGATCCGAGATGAACTTCTACTCATTGCATAATTGTGTTCCTTTCCTATTGTTTATAGGGCACTCCTCAAGCCAAATATTTTTTTTGTTTTAATACTCTAATTCCCTATAAACTAAACAAGCCTTGCCCACAGCTTTTCACAGAGCCTTGGTATTTTCAGACAGTAGCAAGGGCTCATGGGAGCTCAGTCTGGACAGGAGGAGAGGGAGGTATTAATAGCCAGAGATTTCAGAGGCAGAGGGGAATAGGGAGGAGGAGGGGGATTAGGATTTTTTCACAGGCTGAGTGCTGAAGATGCAGATAAACTTGTGTGTGTGTGTAATGTTTACAAACAACATGGCTGCTGTCATTGTATCACAGGAAGAAATAATCATATTCTATTGAAGCTGTTTGCAGCTAGATTTGCTGTGTAAACCATATACATTTTATAGAAGATATATAGACAAGTTACTTGTTATAATTAGTTTTTCATTTCGGATCTGCTTTAAAGTGTTTTAACAAGTACAGCACTGCTGTATCGTGTATCTACGCCCCTGTTGACTTCTCTACAGCACCAGGGGCGAAGGTTACATGGGAACATATATTCTCAAGCCAATCAAAGTGTCTTTAGTTAATGAGCACCGACATCAATGAGATGCCTGTGGTCATCTACATAGTGAAAGTAAAAATACAGGTTTACAATACTCAGTACACAGGAAGAGTGTGGGGCCATCTAGTGACCAAAAAGTAAAAATACACCTCTATATATAAAAAAAAAATAGATCCCGCATTCATCTTAACCACTTCCCCACCCGGATACAGTAAATCTACGCCCCTTTAATCTTTACTTCCCTGTTCCTGCTCGCTCGTGCGCGCACTCCCACGCTCGTTCATGTCGCCACCCGCTGCCCAGAGATCAATGAATGTGAATTCATTGAGCTATGTCTTTGAAGCAATGATCGGCGGCTTCAATGAGAAGCCGCGCGATCATTGTGAAACATTTTTTTTTCCCATTCACAGTGCACTTCATGTAAGTGTACATAGTATGCTTACAGGACGCATTAAAAAAAAATAGCTGAGGCCATCTTGTGGCCAAATAGTAAAATTACATCAATACACTTTTTTTTACATTACAAGCAATTTTTTTTTCATTGAAAATTAACTATTTCTCTCCCACACTCTCCCCAACAGAGTAACTAAGCAGCTCAGGGTGACCCAAACTACTAGGAATGTATAGGGGGATAATTGGGACCAAAACGCCCTCCTACTAAAAAAAAACAAAGCTTGGTGTATTTGCCTTCTTAAAACAGAAGGAAATATGCAATACTTCAGCTATAAGTGAACATTTGTGGTTACCCACAATGCACTACTACTGAATATGCAAATTATCCCTTTTCGCCCTTGGTAAGCCAAGCAAGCATCCAGAACTCTCCCCAAGGTAATGACATTTTTTTCTTTATAAATAAAAAAAAAAGACAATAAAAAAATACATAAAAGTTATCTTAGGGACTGAACTTTTTAAATATGTATGTCAAGAGGGTATATTACTGTTATTTTTACAATTATGGGCTTGTAAATAGTGATGGGTGCAAAAGGGGAAAAAAAACACACCTATATTTCTGTAACGATCGGTGTCAGCAACCAGAGAGAGAATCTGATCCTTGGCGATCCGCAGTATCCCCAAGAATACAGATATACCCGATTATTGAGGATCTGCGGAATCGTCAATAATCAGATATGTCTAACCTCTAGACACCAGGGAGAGTGTAAGTGTTTGGTGCAACAGTAACAACTCTGAGTAAAGACCACCAGAGGAGCTGGTGGCCTATACTCCCGAGGAATTCACCCCTGAGCGGTGGGTGAGATTCCTGTAGCCTGTGGACCCCTGAGCGAGGGACCAAGGCTGGGGCGCAGGAAGCCCTGCTGCTAATATGCAAGGCCTTGCCCTGAACTGGGCTAACGTAACACAGTAATAACACAACCTAGTCTGGGTGTGAGGTCCGTATTCACAACACCCTGGAACTAGTCTGGAGTATAACATAAATAATAATACAGTTCCCTAGTCTTGGGTGTGAGGTCCGTATTCACAACACCCTGGAACTAGTCTGGAGCATAACATAAAAGATAATACAGTTCCCTAGTCTTGGGTGTGAGGTCCGTATTCACAACACCCTGGAACTAGTCTAGAGAATACACAGAGGATACACAGTATTCCTAGTCTGGGGTGTGAGGGCCTTGATCTCAACACCCTGGAACTGGTCTAACAAATAATACCATACAATTAGTACTTTAAGCTATCAAGAATCTGACTCAGTGTGGATTCCCAGCTCCAGCCGGTTCTGGCACACTGTCGGGTCTAGCTAAGGTCTGAGTGCCTTCACCCAAGTGTTAGCAATGGCAGACAACCAGCAACTGACAAGCAGCAGAATATATAGTTGCTGGACTCTGCTGCCCCGCCCGAACCATTCAGCCAATCATGAGTCCTACAGGAGTCAGCTGACCATCCTGATCAGCTGACACTTCCCCTGCTGGTATAAAGGTCCTGCATTCAGGCCCGCGCGTGCATAGCTCTCCATCTGTCTAGGTGCACTAACAGACCCAGCCACACCAAGCACACGCCACCGCATGCAAGCAGCCGCTTTGCTGTCAGGACATGCAGCGGCTTTTCCACATTCCACCATACTACCAGACGCGTGTCCATGCGTGCAAACCGCCGCTTTGGACGCGGAATCAGCCGCCTCGTTCTTGGCATATGCGGCGGCTTTTCCGCGTTTTCTCACAATTTCCAAATAAAATATTGGCACCAGACATTGTGATAGGGACATAATTTAAATGGTTTAATATCCGGTACAAATGGGCAAATAAGTTATGTGGTTTAAATGATGGTAGCATGAACTATTTAAAAAGTATAATGGCCTAAAACTGAAAAATAATGATTTTTCCAATGTTTTTCTTATTTTCCCGTTAAAAAACATTTAGAATAAAATAATTCTTTGCATAATGTACCACCCAAAGAAAGCCTAATTGGCGACGAAAAAAAACAAGATATATTTCATTTCATTGTAATAAGTAGTGATAAAGTTATAGGCGAATGGATGGAAGGAGCACTGAAAGATGAAAATTGCTCTGGTGAGAGCAAGTGGCAGCATTAAAAAAAATTCCATAACTAGTTACCTTACGGACTCAATTTATTTAATATGTATGTCATTAAGGTATATCACTATTATTTTTGCAAATTAGGACCTGTAATTATTTATATAGTATAAAGCAACATAAAACCAAAAATTACACCTTTATTTCCAAATAAAATAACGTCACCATACATTGCACTAAGAAAATAATTTAAATGTTGTAATAACCGGGACAAATGGGCAAATAAAACGTGTGGGTTTTATCTATCGTAGCACTTTTTGTTTGAGAACTATATTGGCTGAAAACTGAGAAATCATTTTTTTTTCATTCTTATTCCCTTTAAAATGCATATAAATGAAATTATTTTTTAGCAAAAAAGTACCGCCTAAAGAAAGCCTAATTTGTGGGGAAAAAAATACATAGATCATTTTGGTGTGGTAAGTAGCAATAAAGGTATTGGCAAATGAATGGGAGGAACGTGATGTGTGAACATTTCTCTGGTTTTAAAGGAGAAATAACCTGTGGTGGGGAATTGGTTAAACTACTTATACAGTATATACAGTAGTATACATTTAACAACAAGTCATTTGTACGTAGGGGACTGTCTGTATATCAGATTTTTCCGATTCTAAAACTAGGAAAATTACTGTAAGAGTGGGTATCCTGAATGTTTTACTACATTCTACTAAAAGTCACTACAGGGCCTCTTTAAAACAACAACAACAAAAAGATCAGTTAGTTTGGCTAAACTATCTATCTTAGTTGACAGCCAGGTTGTTTTGGGCTTACAAGTGATCGCAAACACTGCTTAGGTCTCCTCTATGGTACTTTGCAGGTGGCTGTAGCGGAACTGAACAGGGATATATGAAACGCGTAGCCTTCCATTGGCCTGACCTTATTTTCCAGATCAGCGAGACTATTCAGCCTTGCTCATTTCCATTCTTATGCGGGACCGTGAAAAGCCCCCAAACCGGCAGGTAATTCTCACCTATCATTTTCAGAACCCGGCAGATCATCCTCGGAATTCCTGGAAATGATAAAGGAGGAGAATTGTTACCATGAAACCAGTTTCTGAGAGAGTCTCCTTGTGTTACTTCATAAGAGGAGACACAAGTCTATTCACCACTGAGGACGGTTATTAAAAAAAGTGTTTACAGAACAATCCTGCATAGAAACTGACCTCTGCTTCTCATGGAGACCGAGGCACTTCCACAGGAGCCATAGAAGATCTGATCTCCTGTCTGTCAGCAAAGACATGATCCTGTTTCACTAATGGCTTCTATTCTTCTGACTCCCAGCATGGGCTCGGTTAAAGGACCACAAACATGAAAAAAAAAACGTAAAATTGAAAATACATGTGTACACACACAGTATCTCAGACAAGTCAGGACACCTCTCACGTTTTTGTAAATATGTTATTATATCTTTTCATAGGACAACACTGAAGAGATGACACTGTGATACAATGTAGAGTAGTCAGTGCACAGCTTGTATACCAGAGTAAATTTGCTGTCCCATCAAAATAACTCAACACACAGCCATTAATGTCTAACCACTGGCAACAAAAGTTTATACATCCCTAAGCGAGGAATGTAAAAATTCTGCACTAAGTGTCAATAGTTTGTGTGCCCACCATTATTTTCCAGCCCTGCCTTAACTCTCTGGGGCATGAAGTTGATTAGAGCTTCACAGGTTGTCACTGGAATCCTCTTCCACTCCTCCATGATGAAGCTGGTGGATGTTACAGACCTGGTGCTCCATCACTTTCTTTTTGAGGATGACCCACAGATGCACAATAGGGTTTGGGTCTGGAGACATGCTTGACCAGTCCAGCACCTTCCATTTCTTAAGCAAAGCAGTGGGCATCTTGATGGTGTGTTTGGGGTTATTACCATGTTGGAATACTACGCTGTCGCCCAGTTTTTGAAAGGAGGGGATCATGCTCTGCTTCAGTATGTCACAGTACATGTTAGCATTCATAATTCCCTCAATAAACTGTAGCTCCCCAGTGCCAGCAGCACTCATGCAGCCCCAATCTATAACACTCCCGTAACCATGCTTGACTATAGGCTAAACACACTTGTCTGTTTACTCACTTGCTTGCAGCCACACATGGTTGACACCATCTGAACCAAATAAATTTATCTTGGCCACATCAGCGGAGGTGGGAAATTGATCAGTGGATTTTTGGATGTGGCACGGGATTTAGGAGGAGCTAGGGGGCGTGACTTGGGTTGTGGGAGAGGTTGACTGATCTGTGTCTTACTTGCCTTCCTCTGTTTTACAATGGAAGAGGGCGTGACCTGGAGGAGAGGGAAGCAGCAGCATCCAAAGAGTCTGAGCTGGGGTGGGGACTATCAGGATGATTGACTTGGAAAGATGTGACATCACCCCAGAAATTGAGGACAGGTGTGAGGAAGTTTTAAGGGTCATTCTTCCCCATTTGTGTGGAGCTGGGCTATACACCCGCTTTAGTCAGTTGGATGCTTTTCCCTCTGACTATCCTGTTCACCAGTGAATAATCAGTTATTCACATCATATCCCTCTCCGGCCTTCACATCTGTCCCACATTTGTTCCTTGAATGAACGACGGGGGAGAAGAAAATATTTATCTGCGGCATTAGTGACAACAGTGCCAGGATGTTCCTGTATTCCCCCGAAGACATTGTAACCGCTTATTCCCCTGATAAATATGTAAACAGGATATTTGCTGAGTGGCGGACTCTGTTCACCGAGAAATAAAGAGAAGCGTTTGTAGAAGGCGTTTATCTGACGCCACGCATATTTCTGGCGAGAGGAATAAATCTCAGCACGAAGCACCTTGAAGCTCGGGACAAACACTGCGTGATCTTCTCCACACGCTGGGACTCCAAACAAGAAGACATGTCATTAGGAAAGGAAAAAACCAGTACATAATTAATGAGGTACATTCGGAAGTTGCTGTTTGGGAGCTGAGGAACATTTTTAAAGTGTCTGTGTAGTTACTTGGCTAAAATGTGGTTTTCAAATGCAGCTCTGATCAATAATGCAGCGTACTGGTATTTATGAATTTCACTTTTTTTATGAAAGAATGCTGCCGCAATACTGTCATGTGATTCCCAGTACCACCATCTATGATAATAATTTTCAAGTGGTCCAATGGTCCGGTATCTGTCTGTATGTTATTTCTCCCTCCTGCCCTGCCCCACTGTGATTGGCCACAATTTGCCACACTATTCACACTTTGAACACCTCTTTGGCCTACAACCATGTAGGTTGCTTGTGCTTTGTTAAAGCAGCTATCCCTGGAAAAAAACACATATATAAGTAGATAAATACTCGTAACTACTTACATTTGTACTGTAATGTCCATATTTTGATTTCAGTCAATTTTATATAGTAAAAAAAGACAAAAAATAAAATCTTCTATGAACTCACCATACACCTAACGGAATACTTTGGGGTGTCTTCTTTCTAAAATGGGGTCACTGGTGGGGTTCCTATACTGCCCTGGCATTTTAGGGGCCCTAAACCGTGAGGAGTAGTCTAGAAACCAAATGCCTCAAAATGCCCTGTGAAATCCTAAAGGTACTCATAGGACGTTGGGCCACTTAGCGCACCTAGGTTGCAAAAAAAGTGTCACACATGTGGTATTGCTGTACTCAGGAGAAGTAGTATAATGTGTTTTGGAGTGTATTTTTACACATACCCATGTTGGGTGGGAGAAATATCTCTGTAAATGGACAATTGTGTGTAAAAAAAAAATCAACAAATTGTCATATACAGAGATATTTCTCCCACCCAGCATGGGTATGTGTAAATATACACCCCAAAACACATTATACTACTTCTCCTGAGTACGGCGATACCACATGTGTGGCACTTTTTTGCATCTTAGGTGCGCTAAGGGGCCCAAAGTCCTATTCACAGGTCATTTTGAGGCATTTGGTTTCTAGACTACTCCTCACGGTTTAGGGCCCCTAAAATGCCAGTATAGGAACCCCACAAGTGACCCAATTTTAGAAAAAAGACACCCCAAGGTATTCCATTAGGAGTATGGTGAGTTCATAGAAGATTTTATTTTTTTTGTCACAAGTTAGTGTAAATTGATTTTTATTGGGTTTTTTTTTTTCACAAAGTGTCATTTTTCACTAACTTGTGACAAAAAATAAAATCTTCTATGAACTCACCATACACCTAACTGAATACCTTGGGGTGTCTTCTTTCTAAAATGGGGTGACTTGGTGGGGTTCCTATACTGCCCTAGCATTTTAGGGGCCCAAAACCGTGAGTAGTAGTCTTGAAACCAAATGCCTCAAAATGACTGTTCAGGGGTATAAGCATCTGCAAATTTTGATGACAGGTGGCCTATGAGGGGCCGCATTTTGTGGAGCCGGTCATAAGCAGGTACAAAGCGTATTATATACTTATGTCGCGGCAGATCGGGGGTTAACAACCTGCCGGCGCTGCTAAATGGCCAGCGGGTTGACACAGTAGGTGGGCGGAGCCTATTGCCGGCAGATGCGCGCACATCCAGCGCGTGATCCCCGGCCAGCTAGTCCGCAATGAGCCGCCGCCGATCGGCGTATTGCGGTCGTTGCAGCCTCCAGTTTGCCGCCGCGGTCGGCAAGTGGTTAATGATCCTACTCTCTGTGCCCCATGGGACAGCCCATGGGAAAATGTCAAACTTTACAGCTCTGAAGCAATACTCACCAAACTTGGATCACATACTCATGAACTCAACTTCAAAAATTTGGTCCCATTTGGGGGAATCAAAAAGTGGGTCAAGCCACAAACAGCCAATGAGATTTCACTCAATGACTTCAATGGTCACTCAATGTCTTAATGACTTTGCTGTCATTCTAAAAATATTAAAGCCCCCAAACTTGGTACAGTCAATCAGTGGGTGGCTGGGGTTAAAATTCAGAAACAGTGGGTGGTGCCTGAAACAACCAATCAAATTTCAGTAGTAGGGAAATGTAAAATGCCACCATTCTTAGATTGTTAATGGTAGGTAGTCACTGTTTCTGCCCAGTTTCGAACCAAGGACCTTTCACATGTGTGGCAATTGTGAGAACCACTACACTACAGAAACCAGATGCTTGTTAACGGTAGGGTCCTGAAACTTAAAAGTGGATGGCATGCACACATGTGTAGCTGAATGGTGTGCACTCATGTGTAGTGGGATTGCATGCACACGTGTGGGGGGATGACGTGCACACATGTGTGGCGGGATGGTGTGTGATGTCCACAGAAATGGCACATGCACTTCTGCCCCGTACAGGATAGTGCATGTCACGAGGTAGTTCATAATATTTTTTATTTACCATTAGTGATGGTCAGGTCTAGAAAAACTCATGGAGAAGCATGTGATTTGTTTGATCAGCTGATAGATTTGCAAAGCTCTGATATGCTGTGATCACATACTGCTTTAGCACATAATCATGACTAGCAAATCAGAGACTTACCTATCTATCACTTGACCAAACTGATCACATGCTTCTCCATGACGTCTCCTACACATGACCATCACTGTTCGCCATTACTGGATTTCTGTCTCCCAAAATTAATGTTTGTGACAGTTTCAGGTGACAATCTAGCATGAAGACAGGTGTCCCCTGATGTCACAGGCCTTCACTTCAGTGATCTGCCGAACTACAGTACACACGTGCCTAATCGTGACTGTACTTCCTCAAGGGAAAGCTGGGTTGTAGGTCTGTATGATAATTAAGAACAATCATCTTGTGCAATAACTCTGCTGTCTGCAAGTGGATTAAGGAAACACTCTCACATATTCCATTCTTAGTTTGTACAGATGAAACTATTTTATTTTTTTAATACACCAAGCTCTGAACAATCGAAACCTTTAGGCTCACTTTATCGGGTTGGAAGAAGCACCGTTGACAAGAAACAGACGTCAGGCTCCTTGTGTCCGCACCGTCTGCACTGACCAGCAATGATCATTTGTTATGCCATGTCTTCCTTCATTCATTTTGATTCATCAGTGTATATTGTGCTGTCCAGTGTGCGATACATTGAAGACCGTGAGGTAAGCATGCGCACGCTACGTGAGCAGCCGGCAGTGCGGTGTGCGCTCCTTGTGAAGTACACCTGCTAGTGCATTACCGCGACTGCGATACCAGACTAGAACGGCCGCTACTATGTTAATTCACATCGTAGCGGCCATGCTAGTCAAGTATTGCGGTCGCAGTGCTGCACTAGAGCGCCTACTTTACAAGGAGCGTTTGCGCATTAAGAGCTGACAGCAGGCGTAACACTTACCTTGCGGTCTTCAATGTATCTCGCACTGGACAGAGCGAGATACATTCATGAATCAACCCCTATGTTCCCTGCTCTGCATTTTTTATGCAAGAGCAGATGAGAAAAGATAGGTTGAAGAATTCAATTATTTTCTATTGGCCAGTTCACCTTCAGGGCTTGTTCACACGAGGGGTGTGTTTGGCCTTTTTTCAAGCACAGGCAATTTTTTCAATCGACCACAAAACGCTTGTGCAATAAATCTCTATGAGAAGCTTCATATCAGTGCGGTTAGTGCACTGTGCGTGCAGCAAAGCGGTGCCTGTACCATTTTGGGGGCATTTTTGCTATAATGGAAGGTATAGGAAGAGCGCTAAACACTCACAAAGCCACTTTATGCTGCGATTTCGTTGGCAATTTTTAGAATAAATACATTGTATTTATTCTTTTCCGGGTCAAAGAGTTCACTTCCTGACTTGCAGCAGGGAGTGAAGTACAAACCGCTCTGGAAAAGTGATAATTAGAAAAGCGCTTTTACCAGCAACGCATCGCGCAGTGGAGCGCCAGGAGGGGGGGAAAAAGCGCACAAAAATGCAAAGCGCTTGCGTTTGCGTTTTCTATTTTAGATGTGAATGAGGCCTTAGTCTGTCCATATCTTTACGTTCTGTTGCATTTTCTGTCTATTCAAATAATGGACTGCAGATGACAGAATTGACAGTACAGGTGCAGAACTGGGCCTAGGCGTGGGTGAGTGAGGTGCCACCCTCGGGTGCAGTGGTCAGGAGAGGCTCAGGGCCCAGGGGGATGTGATTGGGAGAGCCCAGAGGCCTGAGCTAGTATTCTGATTGGTGGAACAGGGGAAGTGCAGTATATTGACCCCCTAGTAGCAAGTGAAATAATAGTGGCTTTTAATATTTATTACCTGACAGAAGTTCATCCAGGGCCCCCCCACAGAGACCTGTCAGGCTGTCATGCTATCTGCATGGTGATTGGCTCTATGGCTCTTGTGCACTGAAGAGGATTGAGGAGGACCTTCCCACTGCCAGAAGCTGGTAATCTATAGCACTCTGCTGCCGCCCTGCATTAAAGTGGACCTGAACCCTTGCACAGGACAGAAGGAAAACATACAGAAATCCACCCTGAATGTATTTAGAGAGTTTAGCCTGTCTAATTCCCCCTTATCTGTGACTAATCACCAGTGTAATTTGATCTCTCAGCTGTGTCAGCTGGCTGCCTTGGCAGAGCAGCTTATTTGCAAACATAGGATGTTAACCCTATGTCCGTTTCCATGAAAGTAGGAAGTAGACACACTGCAAGTGTATTGCAGTATTTGTATCAGCCGTAACATAGAAATGCTTTTCTTTAAGGGTTATTAAACTGTTGCTTAGAGCAGAGAGGAAGTTATGAGTTAAGGTCCACTTCAAGTACAGCCCCCCAAATGATGGCGGGTGCCACGGGGAGTATTGTTACACCCCGCCCTTCATTATCTCCACGTAGCTTAAAATGGACACACGTTACCACTGCGATATGGAATGGGTTAGTGCATATGGAAATCATGGCAGTCTTCAGCCTGTGCATTTTGCATCTGCTGTCTGCATAGAGTGCAGAGGACAGCAGGATCAGACCACATGCACCCTACATGCGTCTTTTCAGAGGGTAGGAGTGCATTAGTCCTGTCCACCCATGTACATCAATAGACTCACATGCATTTTAGATGGCAGTTCCCCATGTCATGGTTCACCAGCAGCAAATTCTCTTCCCATAATGCCCAGCATGACCTCTGACCTGAAGACACCTGGCCACTGGCACACAGGAACATGAATTCCTGCAGTGAATGCCATCTTTATTGACCACCTAACGTCAGGTAATGCTGGGTATTAATGTATTCTCTTTTAAAAAAACTTTAATTTGGACCCTCAATCTTCACCACCACCCCTCCGAGTTCCCCTTCCCCCCATTTAATCCCAGTATCCATGAGGTCCAGTGAAGCCCCCTCCCACCCATAAAAACATCTTCTCAGGAGGGTCGGCTCTGTATTAGAAGGAGGAGGGGGGGGGGGGGGGGGTAAGAAAATAGGGCCTCCACAGCCCAGGTGCTATAGGCAGCTGCCAGGGTGGCCTCCCACTGTACTTACTCTAATAAACCTGATCTTCTACTAGTTCAGGCAGAAAAACTTTATTGACACAAACAGAACAGTACGTTGTTGTGTTTTGTTGGAGATCCCAGCTTTCTCAAGTCATTGACAGCCTATAAACTAATAGCAATAAAGATAACAGTAACATTGCAATAATAGAGATAAAACTTTCATAGTAATACTCCATGGCTTTTACCAAAAGTTAATAGCCTAAGATTGTCCCAATTAAAAATCAAGAAGTACCCAACAGATCAATGAATGCATAAATAAGCAAAGTAAACAATATGAACACTGCAGTTCATATCCTAGTAGTTCCTTTTTAGGCCATGTATATATCAAGATAATAAAATCATTGTAATATAATAATAATCATATAATAAATGAACTCATTATTCTATTTATCTCATTATCTGGACTGGTTTGTTTTATTGTGATAATTTTGCTTGGATAAGTGCCCCACATACACAGTTTGAGTCTTGGTAATGGGATTTTTCTGCACGGAGAGCTTGCTAACCACTGAGTGCTTATGGATATTGGTTTGTAAGTGACGAGATCACGCTGCACTAGATGGGGGTTGCAGAGAGCAGGGAAGAGAAACGGTTACACCAGCCAGCAGATGACAGCCATGTTTGTGTGCCGACAGAGGTCGCCTTAGCGGCGAGCGGTTAGTTCAGTCCCACACGGTGTCATGCTGACCTTGCAGTTGACAGATAACCTGCAGAGGATTGTCTTTTCCTGATGCATTTTATCTGTAACATATTATTTCAACACCCAGCAAGCCTGGAAAGTAAAATATAGGGGTTTTTTACTTTGGTGATTCTTGTAAGGGCCAAGAATACCTAGGTGAGAAGTAGGGAGAGACCGGGAGCCCAATGGTGCAGTATGGTAAGTATAGGGAGGATAAAAGTATACACACATATATACAGGATCTTCTCAAAAAATTAGCATATTGTGATCAAGTTCATTATTTTCTGTAATGTACTGATAAACATTAGACTTTCATATATTGTAGATTCATTACACACAACTGAAGTAGTTCAAGCCTTTTATTGTTTTAATATTGATGATTTTGGCATACAGCTCATGAAAACCCAAAATTCCTATCTCAAAAAATTAGCAAATTTCATCTGACCAATAAAATAAAAGTGTTTTTAAAACAAAAAAAGTCAACCTTCAAATAATTATGTTCAGTTATGCGCTCAATACTTGGTCGGGAATCCTTTTGCAGAAATGACTGCTTCAATGCGGCGTGGCATGGAGGCAATCAGCCTGTGGCACTGCTCAGGTGTTATGGAGACCCAGGATGCTTCGATAGCGGCCTTAAGCTCATCCAGAGTGTTGGGTCTTGTGTCTCTCAACTTTCTCTTCACAATATCCCACAGATTCTCTATGGGGTTCAGGTCAGGAGAGTTGGCAGGCCAATTGAGCACAGTAATACCATGGTCAGTAAACCATTTACCAGTGGTTTTGGCACTATGAGCAGGTGCCAGGTCGTGCTGAAAAATGAAATCTTCATCTGCATAAAGCTTCATAAAGCTTTTCAGCAGATGGAAGCATGAAGTGCTCCAAAATCTCCTGATAGCTATCTGCATTGACCCTGCCCTTGATAAACAACAGTGGACCAACACCAGCAGCTGGCATGGCACCTGAGACCATCACTGACTGTGGGTACTTGACACTGGACTTCAGGCATCTTGGCATTTCCCTCTCCCCAGTCTTCCTCCAGACTCTGGCACCTTGATTTCCGAATGACATGTAAAAGTTGCTTTCATCCGAAAAAAGTACTTTGGACCACTGAGCAACAGTCCAGTGCTGCTTCTCTGTAGCCCAGGTCAAGCGTAGTGTTGGGCGAACACCTGGATGTTCGGGTTCGCGAACGTTCGCTGAACATGGCCGCGATGTTCGGGTGTTCGCGCCGAACTCCGAACATAATGGAAGTCAATGGGGACCCGAACTTTCGTGCTTTGTAAATCCTCCTTACATGCTACATACCCCAAATTTACAGGGTATGTGCACCCCGGGAGTGGGTACAAGAGGAAAAAAAATTAGCAAAAAGAGCTTATAGTTTTTGAGAAAATCGATTTTAAAGTTTCAAAGGGAAAACTGTCTTTAAAATGCGGGAAATGTCTGTTTTCTTTGCACAGGTAGCATGCATTTTGCCGCCATGCAGTCATAAATGTAATAAAGATAAGAGGTTCCATAATCAGGGACCGGCAACGCTAACCCAGCAGCAGCACACGTGATGGAACAGGAGGAGGTGCAGGAGGAGAAGGCCACGCTTTCAGACACAACAACCCAGGCCTTGCATGAGGACAAGAAGCGTGCGGATAGCATGCTTTTTGCCGCCATGCAGTCATAAATGTAATAAAGATAAGAGGTTCCATAAACAGGGACCGGCAACGCTAACCCATCACAGATGGTCATTGTTCATGTTACTTGGTTGGGGTCCAGGAGTGTTGCATAGTCGTTTCCAATCCAGGATTGATTCATTTTAATTTGAGTCAGACGGTCTGCATTTTCTGTGGAGAGGCGGATACGCCGATCTGTGACGATGCCTCCGGCAGCGGTGTACTACTATTCCCAGCAGCGACACAGAGCACAATGCTATACAGTGGTGGGTGAGCGGTGTACTACTATTCCCAGCAGTGACACAGAGCACAATGCTATACAGTGGTGGGTGAGTGGTGTACTACTATTCCCAGCAGCGACACAGAGCACAATGCTATACAGTGGTGGGTGAGCGGTGTACTACTATTCCCAGCAGCGACACAGAGCACAATGCTATACAGTGGTGGGTGAGCGATGCACTACTGTTCCCAGCAGAGACACAGAGTGGCAGTAAACACAATGCTATATAGTGTGGCTGAGCGGTGTACTACTGTTCCCAGCAGCGACACAGAGCACAATGCTATACAGTGGTGGGTGAGCGGTGTACTACTGTTCCCAGCAGAGACACAGAGTGGCAGTAAACACAATGCTATATAGTGTGGGTGAGCGGTGTACTACTATTCCCAGCAGCGACACAGAGCACAATGCTATACAGGGTGAGCGGTGTACTACTGTTCCCAGCAGACACACAGAGTGGCAGTAAACAATGCTATATAGTGTGGCTGAGCGGTGTACTACTATTCCCAGCAGCGACACAGAGCACAATGCTATACAGGGTGAGCGGTGTACTACTGTTCCCAGCAGACACACAGAGTGGCAGTGAACACAATGCTATATAGTGTGGCTGAGCGGTGTACTACTATTCCCAGCAGCGACACAGAGCACAATGCTATACAGGGTGAGCGGTGTACTACTGTTCCCAGCAGAGACACAGAGTGGCAGTAAACACAATGCTATATAGTGTGGGTGAGCGGTGTACTACTATTCCCAGCAGCGACACAGAGCACAATGCTATACAGGGTGAGCGGTGTACTACTGTTCCCAGCAGACACACAGAGTGGCAGTAAACACAATGCTATATAGTGTGGCTGAGCGGTGTACTACTATTCCCAGCAGCGACACAATGACGGGGGGACCCTGGCTAGCCTGGCTGGAGAGAGAACTACCCTGCCTGCCTACCCAAAGCTAAACCCACAGACAAATGGCGGAGAAATGACGTGGATCGGGTATTTATTTACCCGAACCACGTGACCCGTTCGGCCAATCAGAGCGCGTTCGGGTCCGAACCACGTGACCCGTTCGGCCAATCACAGCGCTAGGCGAACGTTCGGGTAACGTTCGGCCATGCGCTCTTAGTTCGGCCATATGGCCGAACAGTTTGGCCGAACACCATCAGGTGTTCGGCCGAACTCGAACATCACCCGAACAGGGTGATGTTCTGCAGAACCCGAACAGTGGCGAACACTGTTCGCCCAACACTACGCCTCTGCCGCTGTTTCTGGTTCAAAAGTGGGTTCATGCTTCCATCTGCTGAAAAGCTTTATGAAAATGAAGATTTCATTTTTCAGAATGACCTGGCACCTGCTCACAGTGCCAAAACCACTGGTAAATGGTTTACTGACCATGGTATTACTGTGCTCAATTATCCTGCCAACTCTCCTGACCTGAGCCCCATAGAGAATCTGTGGGATATTGTGAAGAGAAAGTTGAGAGACGCAAGACCCAACACTCTAGATGAGCTTAAGGCCACTATCGAAGCATCCTGGGCCTCCATAACGCCTGAGCAGTGCCATAGACTGATTGCCTCCATGCCACGCCGCATTGAAGCAGTCATTTCTGCAAAAGGATTCCCGACCAAGTATTGAGCGCACAACTGAACATAATTATTTGAAGGTTGACTTTTTTTGTTTTAAAAACACTTTTATTTTATTGGTCAGATGAAATATGCTTTTTTTGAGATAGGAATTTTGGGATTTCATGAGCTGTATGCCAAAATCATCAATATTAAAACAATAAAAGGCTTGGAACTACTTCAGTTGTGTGTAATGAATCTAAAATATATGAAAGTCTAATGTTTATAAGTACATTACAGAAAGTAATGAACTTTATCACAATATGCTAAGTTTTTGAGAAGATCCTGTATATGTATCAAGAGACAGCGATCTAAGATCACCTCAGGTGATCTGACGAAGGCAGGGATACCGAAACGCGTCATCACGCTAGAGGCACGTTGTGACAGCGGACACGCCCCCCACCAGTGAGAGGCTTCGGCATCCAGGACATCGGACGCCACGCTGCTGGCCACAGCCTGGCGGTGCCCACGCTACAGAAGGGAAAAGGTGTCTGCAGGCTATCTATGAGCTTTATTGCATCCTGTATTTTGTAAGTACATTTTAAACTTGCGCATATTAAACTATTTTATGGTTTTACACTATGGAGCGCTCTATGTATCTTTCTTAGATCGCTGTCTCTTGTTGTTTACCCTACTGGAGAGCGGCTCTATGATCACCATCTGATAACTGAGGCAGTGTGGACAGTCTATTGGAGCGCTAGACACATCTTTTTTATATATATATATATATATATATATATATATATATATATATATATATATATATATATATATATATATATATATATGTATGTATATATATATATATATATATATATATATATATATATATATAAGTACAGAGGGGCTGCAGCACACAACAGGAAAACAGTGACAGGGGCTCTTGGTTACGCTTTAACGCGCTTAAGCTCACCAACTGCGCCAAAGTGTCCCCAATCTGGTGAGTCCTACTCTACCATGCAAAATGCCAGTTTTTATAAGCAGTCTAGTGGGAACTAAACCAAAAACCCTAAAATGTCAACTAGATGGAAAAAAAGGAAATTAAAAACACCTCACCCTTCACCTAGCTACCAAACGAACTCTCTTAACATGTGCAAAGCACTCATTTATATACTATATACTATATATATATATATACTCACAGAGGTGAGTTGCAGTTCCTGTATAGGCCTGCAGGGAATTAACCGTCCCTGCTCGGTACTCCAGGTCCTGCTGGATACTGGATGGTCGCTCTCCTGTAGTACAATAGACTTTCCGGTCTGACTGGTAATGGGTAGTATGGTGGCGCCCAATGTGTGTTTTATTTTAGTGTTTTAACATACAAATAAAACATTATATAATAAAAAGAGAGGTAATTGCTTACCTCTCCAGAAGATATGGACACCAGTTCAACTGGAAAAAAGTTTTTATTCAAAAAGCAATCTGACAGCGCATTTCACGGGTTATGGCCCGCTTCCTCAGGTCAATACAAAATGCCTTGATAGCATAGGGGATAGAGTGTAGGTGCCTCTAATCTTGCATATGCCCCCAATGTAGGTAGTATGCCCCAAATGTAGGTAGTATGCCCCCAGTGTAGGTAGTATGCCCCCAGTGTAGTAGCATAGCTGCCCCCAGTGTAGGTAGTATGCCCCCAGTGTAGTAGCATAGCTGCCGCCAGTGTAGGTAGTATGCCCCAAGTGTATGTAGTATGCCCCCAGTGTAGGTAGTATGCCCCCAGTGTAGGTGGTATGCCCCCAATGTAGGTAGTATGCCCCCAATGTAGGTAGTATGCCCCCAATGTAGGTAGTATGCCCCCAGTGTAGGTAGTATGCCCCCAGTCAATCCCCACCCCCTTCTGCGGCAGCGGGCTGGGCAGAGACTGACTCACCTGACTTCCACGCTCCAGCGCCGACGTCACTCTTCTCTCCCCGCCTCCATTGTAGTTAGTTGTAGTTAGAGCAGGGCTACAAGAAAATGGCTGCCGATTGTCCGCATTTGTGGACATCGGCGACCATGTTCTTGTAGTCCTGCTCTAATTACAGATGGAGAGGGCGCAGGGAGAGACTGTGGGGCGGCAAGGGGTGACAGGGCACATGCGCTCTTGAGAGCTAGCGCCCTGAGCGACCGCTCCGATCGTTCATATCAAAAGCCGGCCTGACTTTAATACTCCATTGACCAAAGGCAAGTATAACCATTAGTCCTACAAAGCCTCCAGTTGCCAGTTAAATAACCACCTGCTGGTTAATTGATCGATACCTGCTGGCTTTGAGTGGCTCAGTGTTTTCCCTTTCAGTCAGTGGAAATGTACTCGTTAGCAACATTTTTTAATTATCACCACACTTGGAACTTGAAAGATAAAAATAAGAGGGAGATACAAACAGGGGAGGACTGGGACCTTTTGGCCTGGAGGGAAAACACAAACTAAAGGCCCAGTTGCATGGCAGCCCCAGCCCAAATTACGTCACACGCGCCCCACATGCTATATACCGGTAGTCACGTGGGGTGCCAATGCAGAAAAACATCAAGGATACTAGAGGGACAGCATGACAGGTAAAGTATAAATGCACAGGCACCATGGGGCACATAATACATTTTGAGGGACAACAGCTGGGGTTTCCATCGCGTTCATAGTTTGTTATTATCGGACTTCACGACCACATCGGTCCGAGATTTCCCTTGTTCTCAGATTGAACTACTTTCTACCCAAATAAGTCAAATTGTTGATTAAGCATGCTTGTGGCGGCACAGATTTTCATCCAATTGGATAATAATGATTGAAGCGTTTGGTGGATCGGCCAGCCCTAAATCATTAAATGAGAGGCAGCCTGGGGGGAAATCTTCCCCCTTCCCCCCTGGCCAGTCCTCCCCTGGATACAAAGTACATTTGCAATTTTAGTTATGGCATCTGCTGCAAACAAACAACACTTACAGACTGAGGAATGGGACGGCCACAGATGTCTTCATATCTCCGCTAATTCACCCTCTAGCTAAAAATCTGTCCCCCTCTTCAACTAGTGGCTGAAAAAAAATCATAAATATAAATGCAAATGAGTAATATTTTATTCTTTGTATATACCCTGTTTCTCCAAAAATTAGACCTTATAATATTCTTTGCTCCAAAAGAGGAGTTCAGACTTATTTTCAGGGGAGGTGGAAGTTTTCCATGAACAACAACCTACAATTATTCTTGAACTAAGAAAATCAACAATTATTCAAATCTAGTCATGTCATGGCATTCTGGAAGGTTATCATAACACTCCGAACCCTGAATTCCATCGTGACTCCATTGTGAATATTTGCTTTCTCCATGTATACAACTATCAATCATCACAGAGTCCGACACTGGCCAGGCCTTAATGTTTTATGTCTTGGGGTCTTTGGATTGCGGGTCTTTAGGGGGGGGGGGGGGGTCTGCTTACCCTGGTGAAAGTTCTATTTGTCCTGCTGCAGTCTATTGCCAATTGACTTACGCCTTTTTTTATGATTTATAACTAGGGCTTATTTTTGCAGTAGGACTTATATTTCAAGCATCCTCAAAATCTCTGAATAAATCATGCTTATTTATAGGGTAGGTTTTATTTTCAGGTGAACTGGGTAGACATCAACTATAAACCTGGCCAATGGAAACTGTCTGAAGCAAATAAATCTTCATAAACTGAGGTTGTTTAGTGATACTGCACTTGAAAACAATGAGTAGTTCCAAAGATATAAGTCCTTCTGGATTCCCATGACTCAGTGAGAGAAAAGTTATTGGTTGGCAGCTGATATGTCCGTTATTGGTTAGTAGACAACAGGAAAGAATGGCGGCTTCGCTGTGCAGATAGGAACTAATAGCGCCAAGACGAGGGGACGTACCTGAGGACGGGCAGAGAGGAGGAAGTACTGACACTTCCTCCCTGCCCATCCTCGACGTTCTGCTCAAGTCTAAGATTTCAGCTGAGCAGAACGGGGGGCTGGGGGAGGGAGCTACCCATCAGCAAGCTCTGCATCACGGCTGATCATAGCGGGGGACGGGGGCGCTAAAGGGTATTGTGCTGCGACTCTTATGTCACAGCACAGATAATAAAAATGCATTAAAAACATTTTAAATAAAAACGAGGTCAGGGGTACTTTGAAGCTCTTCTGCCGCTATGGAGGTCGAAGCAGCTTTGAAAGTTGTTTCTACCAATTTCTACAGGAGTTCCAACTTTTTCTGATGACTCAACACTTCCCTCTGTCTGCATGAAAGCAGTATTGGAACACACTGAGGTACTATACCCTCGTCAGCAGTGTTTGAACAGAGTTGTACTGCAGAAAGTAGTGCGTTGCTATAAAATGGCAAGAAAAAGGCAATTAACAATAGAAGACAGAACATCCTAACACTTAGTAGTGTAGTTATTTTCACCAGAAAAATTGGTAGGAAAGTCAAGGTGTTAATGAGTACAGTCTCCTTTACCATCAAAAGGCCATCTGGGGAAGCATCTGATAGGAAGGAATCTGGCAGACCCAAAGACACAACAGCATCAGAAGACGAGTTTCTGAGGGACAACTGCTTGCGTGATCAGTGGCTTGTAGGACCACAGCTTGATTATTTATAATTTGTAACGATTGGTGTCAGCGAGAACAGATTTCTCTGATTATTGGTGATCTGCAGTATCACCAATAATACAGATGCTATACCTGATTATGTGTGATCTGCAGAATCACCAATAATACTGGTATAGCCAGAAACAGGACAACCAATGTAAGGGTAGGTGTTTGGTGCAACAGTAATGATAGAGATACCCGCTTTCCCAGAGGAGCTGGTAGATAGGAATATCTCTATATAACACAGGAATACAAACTCCAGCAAGCTGGAGATACAGACAATAGTGAGATAGTTCACCCGAGGAGCGGGTAGAACTATAATTAACAACCGTACTGGTCACCCGAGGGGCGGGTGATTCAGACTGTAGTGTAGTCACTATCACCTGAGGGGCAGGTAGAAAGGATAGTACTGTAGTGACTATTCACCTGAGGAGCAGGTGATAAAGACTGTACTGCAGCTATTGACCACCTGAGGAGCAGGTGACTCAGACTGTACTGCAGCTACTGACCACCTGAGGGGCAGGTGATTCAGATAGTACTGCAGCCAGTATTCACTTGTGAAGCAGGTGATGCTAGCAGAGGATCCCTCACCAGTGGCTAGGCTCACTGGTGAGGACAGGGGAGTCAGACAAGCAGGTTTGGCAACGAGCGGACAGATACAGTACAGAGACAGAAAGCTAGATCAGAGTAGTGTTTCAGGCAGAGTCGGCAACTATATCAGATAGGCAAAGGTACAGGAACAGTAAACAGAAGAGTAGTCAAGCTAGCAGAAGGTCATAACAGATAATACAATTCAATTAGTACTTTAAGCTATCAACAGAATCTGGCTAAGTGTGGATTCCCAGCTCCTGTTGGTTCTAGCACACTTTGGGATCTGACTAGGTCTGAGTGCTAACACGTAGCATTTGCAACAGCAGACGCGGAGCAACTGAATGACCTGTCCACAGCGCCGCCCCAGTCACTCATCCAATCCGGAGCATAGCTGGAGTCAGTTGATCGCCTGATCAGCTGACTCCCCTTCTAGTTGCATAAAGGTCCTGGCGCGCGCGCGTAGCCCTTAGTCTATTAGCAATAGAAGGACCAGGCAAAGCACCAGCGTGTAACTGCGCGGCGGAAACCGCCGGCTGCGACGCGGAGATAGCCGCCATGCCGCTTGCTGTTGCGGCCGAATCTCCACTATCCATTACATAATTGTAGTGGGTCTCAGTTTTACCTGTGAAGAGAAGACTTTGAGTTGCAGCAGGAAAGGTGTTGCTAAGGTCATAAGATCATGTAGATTGCGCTTTAGGTAGGTGTTTGCGCAGGTGTTACGGGCTGGGCTCTGGGTCAGTCATATGAGCATACAGTCTGACCTGTAGTTATTGACCAGACAAGCCTGACAATAACAAGTTTTATTTGCATCCAGGTCTTTGGGGCCAGATGTTGTGGTTGTTTGCAGATGCAGGATATTGACATGAAATGTGGTGTGTATATCAAGGGTAAACCACGGAACATGCTTTTTAAAAATAATAAAAAATAAATACCTTACAGCTTTTGAAGGAATTGACTTTAAACTTTAGAGGAGGAAAGAGCATTTTTCTTAAAGAGGCTTTAGCTTGGCTTCTGCAGGTCACCTGTCCAGCTTTTATAAATGACATTTTTAGTAACAGTAATTACCTCATTTGCATAAGAAATGCAGCAATCCCGGCACTCAGCATAGCAAACGATCAGATGGTGCCTTAGATGTTGCGGAGTCGAACGTCTTGTGTTTATTCCAGTGGCGTCTCGCCTCCTTCCCGTATCTGGGTCACCAGATGTAAACTTTTGAAAAGTCCTCCAACAGCTCAGCGTGTCATCTGAAGAATAACTTGAAGATCAAAGTGACATATTACATTTAACTTATTTATTTTTATTTTCAGAGAAATTTATTTGCTCGGTAAAGACAGATATGCAGCACAGGAGAGATGAGAAGAGGAAATTCAGGAGCCGCGATAACTTAGAAGTGACAGCGACAGTGTCAGTGAAATATCATAAAAAAAGCAGATCAGGCTGAACACGCCAACATTTTAGGTGGTATTTCAAATGCCTGCAAGGCCGTAAACTATAAAAAGAGCTTCAGCTTCGGCTCGGATGTGTAACGAGCAGGGGAGGCCCCATTCTGATACGCACGGCCTGGATGAGTGCTTTATGTGCTGAGAAATTCAGTTTCATTCAATTTGTCGTCCACATAAATGAAGACATGGATCGTTTCCTTTTGGGATTGTTCAGGACGGCGGGCCTCAGATGGCATCACCTGTAGCATCCGCCACGCCTGTGCTGAAGCCACCTACAGATCAGCCCACAGTCACACCTACCTGCCGCATCCGCCACGTCTGCGCTGAAGCCACCTACAGATCAGTCCACAGTCACACCTACCTGCAGCATCCGCCATGCCTGTTCTGAAGCCACCTACAGATCAGTCCACAGTCACACCTACCTGCCGCATCCGCCACGCCTGGTCTGAAGCCACCTACAGATCAGCCCACAGTCACACCTACCTGCCGCATCCGCCACGCCTGCGCTGAAGCCACCTACAGATCAGTCCACAGTCACACCTACCTGCAGCATCCGCCACGCCTGTTCTGAAGCCACCTACAGATCAGTCCACAGTCACACCTACCTGCAGCATCCGCCACGCCTGCGCTGAAGCCACCTACAGATCAGTCCACAGTCACACCTACCTGCCGCATCAGCCACGTCTGTGCTGGAGCCACCTACAGATCAGTCCACAGTCACACCTACCTGCCGCATCCGCAACGCCTGGTCTGAAGCCACCTTCAGATCAGTCCACAGTCACACCTACCTGCAGCATCCGCCACACCTGGTCTGAAGCCACCTACAGATCAGTCCACAGACAAACCTACCTGCCGCATCTGCTACACCTGTTCTAAAGCCACTTACAGATCAGTCAACAGTCACATCTACCTGCAGCATCCGCCACGCCTGTTTTAAAGCCACCTACAGATCAGTCCACAGGCAAACCCACCTGCAGCATCCGCCACGCCTGTTCTGAAGCCACCTACAGATCAGTCCACAATTACACCGTCCTGCAGCATCCGCCGCCACGGCCACACCTGTTCTGAAGCCACCTACAGATCAGTCCATAGTCACACCTACCTGCAGCATCTGCCACACCTGTTCTGAAGGCACCTACAGATCAGTCCACATTCACATATGCTGCACCTGAAATTAGAACTAAATTAAACTCAGGTCTTCCTTCTTTTTCATTGTAAAACAGTCCCAAACTTTCTCTACTGCCACCTACGCACACTGCATTTTCCTCAAATTAAAACTGGTGCAATAACAGGTGTGTTCGCCATAGTTAACAGTTAGAACCGAATGCACATAGTTTAGAATCATGTAATTTAGGCATCACTGGTGCTGCTGTTGCGTACATTTGAAAAGGGCGACTGGAAAAAAGGGTGCCTGATATAGACGAAAAAAGCCAGATTCGGCTACAAAGGGCGTCTGGTGTAGCCCATATGCCAACTTCGGCTACAAAGGGCGCCTCGTGTAGCCCATATGCCAAATTCGGCTGCAAAGGGCATCTGGTGTTGCCCATATGCCAAATTCAGCTACAAAGGGCGCCTGGTGTAGGCGAAATATCAAATTTGGCTACAAAGGGCGCCAGGTGTAGCCCATATTCCAAATTCGGCTACAAAGGGCGCCTAGTGTAGCCCATATTCCAAATTCGGCCACCAAGAGTGTCTGGTGTAGCCCATATGCCAAATTCTCACTAGAGTTGGGCCGAACGGTTCGCCTGTGAACGGTTCCATGCGAACTTCCGTGGTTCGCGTTCGCGTCCCGCAGGCGAACTTTTGCGGAAGTTCGGTTCGCCCCATAATGCACCATGAGGGTCAACTTTGACCCTCTACATCACAGTCAGCAGGCCCAGTGTAGCCAATTAGGCTACACTAGCCCCTGGAGCCACTCCCCCCTACTAAAAGGCAGGCAGCGGTGACCATTACGGTCACTCGTGTGCCTGCATTAGTGAGAGTAGGGCGAGCTGCTGCACACTCTCTCTCATAGGGAAAGATTAGTTAGGCTTAGCTTGTCCCTGGCTGCATACCTGTTCTGTGAACCCACCACTGCATACCTGTACTGTGAACCCACCACTGCATACCTGTTCTGTGAACCCACCACTGCATACCTGTTCTGTGAACCCACCACTGCATACCTGTTCTGTGAACCCACCACTGCATACCTGTTCTGTGAACCCACCACTGCATACCTGTTCTGTGAACCTGCCACTGCATACCTGTACTGTTCAGTGAACCCGCCACTGCATACCTGTTCTGTTCAGTGAACCCGCCACTGTATACCTGTTCTGTTCAGTGAACCCGCCACTGCATACCTGTTCTGTTCAGTGAACCCGCCACTGTAGACAAAAAAGACAAGACAAATAACATTTATATTGCGCTTTTCTCCTTGCGGACTCAAAGCGCCAGAGCAGCAGCCACTAGGGCGCGCTCTATTGGCAGTAGCAGTGTAAGGGAGACTTGCCAAAGGTCTCCTACTGAATTAGTGCTGGCTTACTGAACAGGCAGAGCCGAGATTCGAACCCTGGTCTCCTGTGTCAGAGGCAGAGCCCTTAACCATTACACCATCAGCCAACTGCTGTATACCTGTTCTGTTCAGTGAACCCGCCACTGCATACCTGTTCTGTTCAGTGAACCCGCCACTGTATACCTGTTCTGTTCAGTGAACAGTTTGGTGTGTCAGTGTGAAGCAGTACCTTAATTACACTACCTGATTGATGTATACACATGCAAGATGTTTTAAAGCACTTTAGGCCTGTCATTTAGCATTCAATATGATTTCTGCCCTTAAAACGCTGCTTTGTGTCAAATCCAGATTTTTCCCGGGGACTTTTGGCGTGTATCCCACTCCGCCATGCCCCCCTCCAGGTGTTAGACCCCTTGAAACATATTTTCCATCACTTTTGTGGCCAGCATAATTTTTTTTTTTCAAAGTTCGCATCCCCATTGAAGTCTATTGCGGTTCGCGAACTTTAACGCGAACCGAACCTTCTGCGAAAGTTCGCGAACCCGGTTCGCGAACCTAAAATCGGAGGTTCGGCCCAACTCTAATTCTCACACAGCACCCTCCCCTGGTGGTGCCTTACCCCCCACTTATGAAGCCTAATCCTACCCCCCCCCCCCCCCTGCACCCCCCATTCAAAAATCTTGGCTATAAAAGGGTGCCCTTTTGTAGCAGAATCAAAAACCTTGTAACCGAAAACCTTGTAGCTGAATCAAAATATGGGCAACAAAGGGGTGCCCTTCTGTAGAAAACCTTGTAGCCAAAAAAAAATAAAAATAAAACTCAGGCGTCCTTTTCTGCACCTTGTAATCCATGTTTGCAGAAATAACGTTGAAGTCTATGGAGGCGTCCTTTTAATACAGATGGCTCAGGCGCCCTTTTCAACTTATTCCGTTGCTGTGGTTTGGGCACCCCCATAGGTGCCTATGATAAAAACCATAATCAACAGCTATACATTTTAATTTGGGCACTAGAGGAAGATTGCTGATATTATTATAAGCTCTCATGGCTGTGCCCAAACTGTTGTAGCACCTCCAAGGTCCAATAAGTGTACCCACTGCAGGGAATCAGGTAATTCAGGTTAGATATCACTTTGGGGATCAGTTAGAGTTAAGCATGGGTTGGGGGGGGGGGGGATTAGTTAGGGTTAAGCATAGGTGGGGGGGATTAGTTAGGCTTAGGCAGGCATAGGTTGGATGATCTGCTAGGATTAGGCATGGAGGGTCCATTAGGGTTAGGCATAGGTTGGGGGTCTGTTAGGGTTAGACATAGGTTGGGTGGTCTGTTAGAGTAAGGCATAAGTTGTGGGGGCTGTTAAGGTAAGGCATAGGTTGGGCGGTCTGTTAGGGTTAGGCAAAGGTTAGGCGGTCTGTTAGGGTTATGTGTAGGGTGGAGGGTCTATTAGGGTTAGGCATAGTTTGGGGGGTCAAATAGGTTTAAGCATAGTTTGGGGGATCTTTAGAGTTAGACAAAGGTTGGAGGGACCATTAGGGTTATGTGAGAAAACGCGGAAAAGCCGCCGCAAGTACTCAGAGTAAGGCGGCTGATTCCGCATTCAACATGGCAGCTTGCGCGCAGGGACCTGCATTCACCGGCCTGACGGAACGCGGAGAAACCGCTGCATGCCCAGAGAACAGGGCGGCGGATTCCGCGTCCGACGCGGCGGTTTGCACGCATAGGCCTACCTCTCTCAGTACTGCTGAATGCGGAGAAAACGCCGCACGCTCTGACAGCGGTGCGGCGGATTCCGCATCCAATACAGCAGAGGCATTGCAACACATGTCTGGTGTGGCTGGGACTGATGGTCCACACTGGTTCAGAAGGACACGTGCACGCGCGGAGAGGCAGAGCATTTATGACAGCCAGAGGGGTGTCAGCTGACCAGGCCGGTCAGCTGACAATTGTTCCCGTTCTCATTGGTCCAGCACTTAGGGGAGGCGCAGGAGAGCGCTGGTGTACATATACTGGGTGCTGGTCATTTCTCTGGTGTCTGGCGATCACTACGTGGTAGCACTCAGACCCTGTCAGTATCTGTGTTACTTTAGACCAGTTTCTTAGGTGTTGATGATCAAGGAGCTCACACCTTAGTCTAGGAATTCTGTATTGTGTTATTATCTAGACCAGTTTCCAAGGTGTTGACAATCAAGGAACTCACACCTTAGTCTAGGAATTGTTGATTATTTGTTATGACTTTCTGTTTCCCTGACCATTCTACTGATCTCTGATTTTGTACCTTTGTCATTCTGATACTCTGTTGCTGAGCTCGGCTAGTCTCTAGAATCTGCATCTGCCTCCTGTCTCTGTACCTGATCTGTCTGTCTGTTGCCGACCTGGCCTGTCCGACCTCGAGAACTATCTTCCCTGTTTGGAGATAGTTCACAGACCTGTCAGTGACACTTCACCATTGGTGTCACTCACTCTCTGGTCCTTCCCACTCTCAGCCTGGCTCCGCCCCTTGGGGAGCATCAGGCCATTGGAAGGAATCTGTTCTCTGAGCAGTATCTCTTACTGTACTGTACCCCTTTACGGGGATCCTACTCTAGTATTACTGTTGTGTCAAACACTCATATTAATCAGGTGTCCAGAGGTTAGAGATATATCTGATTATCGGTGATACTGCAGATCATCAATAATCGGGTATATATCTGCATTCTCGGTGATACTGCAGATCACCGGTAATCAGATCCTCTCTGTGTTACACCGATCGTTACAGGTTAGGCATAGTTTAGGGGAATTATTTAGGGTTAGGCAAAGGTTCGAGGTTCTGTTAGGGTTAGGTATAGGTTGGGGGGAATCAGTTAGGGTTAGGCATAGGTTGTGGATGTCGTAAGTAGTCATCAATTGAGGGAGAGTTCAAGTACGAATGGGGTCAGGTGGGCGATAATAACATTTTGCTAAAAATTACAAATATTTTCCTATCATAATTGTATAGTAGAATATCATTTGACAAGGGAAGTAGGTTCTGCACATGCAAATGATGTAACCACAAGCAATGCCCAGGGAAATTATTAGATTATCAGTAATTTACTAGCGGCTTTATCTGGGGCTCAATTTATTGGTGCGCCATTTTACATCTAAGCGTGGCTGCACTAGCTGTAGGTATATGTTGGTGCTTTATAAACCAATAATAATAGTAATAATAATAATAATAATAATAATAAAAAGTCATCAACTTTCAGTAGAGTCGGTATTTATAAAACTCCAGACTTCATATGGCCTTCTGATTAGTATAAGAACAGAGCATAGAGAGCGTCATGGAATGGGTTTCCATGGCCGAACATCTACGTCTTACATTACCAAATTAACATGTTAAATGCAGTGGTGTAAAGCAGGCCGCCACTGGATTCTGCAGCAGAGACGTGTTCTCTGGAGCGGTAAATCTCTGTCTGGCAATCCCATGGACAAGTCCGGAACTATGAAGAAGGAGGTGCACAGGACCCCCACACTTGGTCACTCCGGAGTGCTCCAGACCCAAGGTGCAGATTAACAAGCCAGATGCTGATATAGATGAAAGCGGCTGGGCACATCCAGTAAAAAAAGACCTTTATTGTAAATAAATTAAAAGCTGGTATGAGGTATCAATAGCAGCAGGTGCCAGGAGAGAGAGGGACAAGCAGAAAAGAACAGTCGACAGCTGTTTCGCACTTCAACAAAAGAGTGCTTCCTCAGGACATGTGAGCCCCCCAAGAGCAACCCCTTAAATACTGTACTTACGAAGAGCGGCAGCCGAGAGAGGAGGACGCCATACCGAGCACACCCACCATCGCCACATAGTGTACTTCCTGAACGCCAACTGCGTTCCAGCGGCCGGAAGAGGCGGGGCGGAAGTGGTCAGGATCAATCCTAACGGGCCAATAACGAGCGCATACAACACGCTCTGTACGCTAAGGCTTGCTGACTGGACGGTCCCCGCCTCCACCCCATAGGTCCTGGTAACAAAATTGATACGCCCCTTGCCTCCTCTCGAATGTAGAGAGCGAGGACCACGGAAGTCCGCCTCCCCCAATCACAGGGAAGACTGAGGCGTCCCTAGCAACCTAATGGACTACTATAAAAAACTGACAGCAATAGCTGTCTATGGAGTAAAAAACAGGAGGGGCAAAAAAGACCAGGACATCCTATAAACCATACTATAGACCTTACGGTTAGCGATCTACAAATACTAAATAGTAGGGGGGTAACAGGGAAACCCCAACGGGTGTAGCCCGCAGAACAATACCTGGCCCCAAGGATGAAACCACACGTAGGTGATGCTGTAGACGGCCTCCCCCTCCTCAGTGCCGACCTAGGAAAACAAAGCAGGGGACAAGAAAAGGAGTTAGATACAAAAATGTAACATTACAAAATTCAATTTTAAAAGAGCAAACAACTATAGCAACTACAAAAACACTGATAAATCATTGCGTTCATTTAATCCCATAGGGCCAACCGCCTCAAAATAAGAGATCCAAAAGCTTTCCCTACGTTGCAATTTTTTTACCCAATCCCCACCTCTTGTATCTTTTTCCACTACCTCCAACCCAAAAAATCTCAACTGAGAGGAGTCTCCTGAGTGTGTATTGTTCATATGTTCCATAACCCTGGGGCACCCCTTGGCTCGTGGATTGCCCAAGGATCTACAGTGTTCTTGATATCTATCCTGCATCATACGTGTAGATAACCCAATATATATAAATTGGCAGGGGCAGATAAGTGCATATATAATTCCTTTACTTTTACAGTTAATGAATTGTCTGAATTTTACCGTTTTGCCAAATCTAACAAACTCTTTACCAGTGACCAAAAAATTACAGCAGGAGCAAGAATTGCACCTGTAGTTCCCAGGGGGTCTATTTCTACCTAGCCAATTGCGGGAATTCTGGCTCACAAATTCACTATGAGACAATTGGTCTTTAAGGTTAGGGACTTTTTTATATGAAATACATGGAGTCTGTTTACATTTGTCCACTAAAAGTTTGTCCTCCTGCAAGATCCACCAATTATTTTTTATTGATTTTTGTAGATCGCTAACCGTAAGGTCTATAGTATGGTTTATAGGATGTCTTTTTTGCCCCTCCTGTTTTTTACTCCATAGACAGCTATTGCTGTCAGTTTTTTATAGTAGTCCATTAGGTTGCTAGGGACGCCTCAGTCTTCCCTGTGATTGGGGGAGGCGGACTTCCGTGGTCCTCGCTCTCTACATTCGAGAGGAGGCAAGGGGCGTATCAATTTTGTTACCAGGACCTATGGGGTGGAGGCGGGGACCGTCCAGTCAGCAAGCCTTAGCGTACAGAGCGTGTTGTATGCGCTCGTTATTGGCCCGTTAGGATTGATCCTGACCACTTCCGCCCCGCCTCTTCCGGCCGCTGGAACGCAGTTGGCGTTCAGGAAGTACACTATGTGGCGATGGTGGGTGTGCTCGGTATGGCGTCCTCCTCTCTCGGCTGCCGCTCTTCGTAAGTACAGTATTTAAGGGGTTGCTCTTGGGGGGCTCACATGTCCTGAGGAAGCACTCTTTTGTTGAAGTGCGAAACAGCTGTCGACTGTTCTTTTCTGCTTGTCCCTCTCTCTCCTGGCACCTGCTGCTATTGATACCTCATACCAGCTTTTAATTTATTTACAATAAAGGTCTTTTTTTTACTGGATGTGCCCAGCCGCTTTCATCTATATCAGCACCATGGACAAGTCCGGTGTTGTGTCTGATTGCTCTGCCTGTTGATTTGGGCTGCCCCGCATGTGCAGTAGGAGACTGAGCGCCCACATTTGCTATTGAATGATGCTGCTGGTGTTAAAATACTAAATATCTCCGCTTCCACACATCCTACACTTCCCAAATTGTTAGGGTAGGAAGGGAACCCCCCGAACTACCTATATGCCAAATTGCAGCCCCCGAGACCCGCTGGTTCCCGAGATAGATTTCTCTAATCTATCTCCTGAACCCTCGGAGCTCGGGGGCTGCAATTTGGCATATAGGTAGTTCGAGGGGTCCCCTCCCTACCCTGTAAATTTGGGGAGTGTAGGATGTAAGGACGCGGAGATATTTTGTATTTTGCCATCAGCAGCATAATTAACTTCACACTGAGCATGCGTGCTACTCAGTGTGGAAGGAAGCTTCCGGGCAGCGCAATCAGACATTACACCGGCTTTGGCAGATGCCAGGATAACAATACTTGCCTGACTGTATTGTGTCAAGTGTAAAATTTGGTGGTGGTGGGTAAGGAGGGGGAGGTGTTACTAGCCAGAGATTTCAGAGGCAGAGGGGAGGAGGGGGAATCAGGTTTTTCACAGGCTGAGTGCTGGAGATGCAAATCAGCTTGCTTGTGTGTAATGTTTACAAACAACATGGCTGCTGTCATTGTATCACAGGAAGAAATAATCATATTCTTCTGAAGCTGTTTGCAGCTAGATTTGCAGTGTAAACTATAGTTACATAGTTACATAATTGGGGTAAAGAGGCGCCCTGGTTGAAATAAAAGCGTCTAAAAACAGCTTAAAAACAAAAAGATAATATGAGGTGGCTTACCTCAATAACGAAATCTTTGTCTGTAACAAAAGATTTTTATTTAGCACGGGCAACGCGTTTCGCAGGTCTGAGCCCTCTTCATCAGGCCAATAAAAGTGCCAAATGACTGGGTAGATACACCATAGGGAGCCTCTCTTCTGAGGGAGGCTCCCTATGCTGTATCTACCCAGTCATTTGGCACTTTTATTGGCCTGATGAAGAGGGCTCAGACCTGCGAAATGCGTTGCCCGTTCTAAATAAAAATCTTTTGTTACAGACAAAGATTTCGTTATTGAGGTAAGCCACCTCATATTATCTTTTTGTTTTTAAGCTGTTTTTAGATGCTTTTATTTCAACCAGGGCGCCTCTTTACCCCAATTGTGCTTAGTTCACCCCCACACACTCAGTGTTTGAGGGGTGGTGACAGATCACCTGTGGGTCCACCACAGTGGATACCTGTCCCTGTTTTTCCAAGGAGAGCGACCACATCCAGGTCCCAGCTGGGACAACCCCGAGTGGAGTCGGGTTCATGGTCTCCACCTGCTTCTTACGGTCGGTTGCCCTTTGCAACCCCCCTTTGTGAGTAGTATTCCTTTTAATTCCATTCTTTATTGTATACAGACATACTACACCATTGGGCTCCCATTTTTGTCTCCTATATTTTTTTTCTCTGCAAGGTGCCGAGACACCCCCACTGCATTACATAGTTACATAGTTATTTTGGTTGAAAAAAGACATACGTCCATCGAGTTCAACCAGAGAACAAAGTACAACACCAGCCTGCTCCCTCACATATCCCTGTTGATCCAGAGGAAGGCGAAAAAACCCTTAGAAGGCATGGTCCAATTAGCCCCAAAGGGGAAAAAATTCCTTCACGACTCCAGATGGCAATCAGACAAAATCCCTGGATCAACATCATTGGGCATTACCTAGTAATTGTAGCCATGGATGTCTTTCAACGCAAGGAAAGCATCTAAGCCCCCTTTAAATGCAGGTATAGAGTTTGCCATAATGACTTCCTGTGGCAATGCATTCCATATCTTAATCACTCTTACTGTAAAGAACCCTTTCCTAAATAAATGGCTAAAACGTTTTTCCTCCATGCGCAGATTATGTTCTCTGAGAAGGCCTAGGGACAAAAAGCTCATCCGCCAAGCTATTATATTGCCCTCTGATGTATTTATACATGTTAATTAGATCCCCTCTAAGGTGTCTTTTCTCTAGACTAAATAAACCCAGTTTATCTAACCTTTCTTGGTAAGTGAGACCTTCCATCCCTCGTATCAATTTTGTTGCTCGTCTCTGCACCTGCTCTAAAACTGCAATATCTTTTTTGTAATGTGGTGCCCAGAACTGAGTTCCATATTCCAGATGTGGCCTTACTAGAGAGTTAAACAGGGGCAATATTATGCTAGCATCTCAAGTTTTTATTTCCCTTTTAATGCATCCCAAAATTTTGTTAGCTTTAGCTGCAGCGGCTTGGCATTGAGTACGAATATTTAACTTGTTGTCGATAAGTACTCCTAAGTCCTTCTCCAAGTTTGATGTCCCCAACTGTATCCCATTTATTTTGTATGGTGCTAGACCATTGGTACGACCAAAATGCATGACTTTACATTTGTCAACATTGAACTTCATCTGCCATGTATGTGCCCATATAGCCATCCTATCCAGATCCTGTTGCAATATGACACTATCTTCCTGAGAGTTGATGATTCTGCCCAATTTTGTATCATCTGCAAAAATAGCAACTTTGCTCACTACTGCATCTACTAGGTCATTAATAAATAAATTGAAGAGCACTGGACCCAGTACAGACCCCTGTGGGACCCCACTGCTAACAGTCTTCCATTTTGAGTACGATCCATTGACCACAACTCTTTGTTTTCTGTCCATTAGCCAGTTCCCTATCCATGCACATCTAAACTTTAGATAAGATATATAGACAAGTTACTTGTTATAGTAAGTTTTTCATCTCGGTTCACCTTTAAAGAGAATCTGTATTGTTAAAATCGCACAAAAGTAAACATACCAGTGCGTTGGGGGACATCTCCTATTACCCTCTGTCACAATTTCGCTGCTCCTTGCCGCATTAAAAGTGGTTAAAAACAGTTTTAAAAAGTTTGTTTATAAACAAACAAAATGGCCACCAAAACAGGAAGTAGGTTGATGTACAGTATGTCCACACATAGAAAATACATTCATACACAAGCAGGCTGTATACACCCTTCCTTTTGAATCTCAAGAGATCATTTGTGTGTTTATTTCCCCCTGCAGCTATCTTCCACTGAAGTGTCAGGCTGTTTCTTCCTGCAGAGTGCAGACAGCTCTGCCTGTATGTAATTCCTCAGTATGTGAAAGCCCAGCCAGCTCAGAGGAGGGTTTATCCATCTTGTAAAAGATAAGAGAGAAGAGAGAAGCTCCCCTAATATAAATAATACACAGGCAGTGTGCAGAGAGGGGCCTGGAGGGGAGAGATGCATCACAGAACCACAACACTGAAGAACTTGGCAGCCTTCCAGACACAGGCTGACAAGTCTGACAAGAGAGAGATAAGTTGATTTATTACAGAGATGGTGATAGTAGAACGTGCTGCAGTAAGCCCGAACACATTAGAATAGCTTTTGGAACTTGTAGGATGATAAAAAACAGGATGCAATTTTTGTTACGCAGTCTCTTTAAAGAAAACCTGTAACAAAAAAACCTCCCTTGAGGGGTACTCACCTGGGGTGGGGGAAGCCTCCGGATCCTATTGAGGCTTCCCCTGTCCTCCTCGGTCCCACATCGGTGGCGATAAAGCTCCCTGAACAGCGGGGATGTAAATATTTACCTTCCCGGCTCCAGCGCAGGCGCAGTATCAGCTCTCCGCTCAGAGATAGGCGGAAATTGCTGATCGCCGTCGGCTGCTCTACTGCGCAGGCGCAAGTCTCCTGCACCTGCGTAGTAGAGCGGACTCAACAGAGATAGGCTATTTTCGCCTATCTCCGTGCGGAGAGCCACAATAGTGCCCCCGCTGGAGCCGGGAAGGTAAATAAATCAGTGCTTATTAGCGCTTGTCAGGCTTGTCAAGGGAGGATTCCGGGACACTTCGGGCAGGGGCGTAACAATAGGGGGTGCAGAGGTTGCGACCGCATCCACAAGGGGCCCTCCCTCAACGTCAGTATTAGCTCTCTGTTGGTCCTGTGCTCATATTAATCACTTCTATAGATACTTTGAATAGTGGTAATTCCCCACCCCCTTCTTGCACCTCTGACACTGTAGTTGCCATTGGCAGGTTTTGATACGCCGTAGCAATTGTAATGTATAGAGTGCTAGGGGGGCCCCAATGTAAAACTTGCATCGGGGCCCACAGCTCCTTAGCTATGCCACTGACTCCGGGGAACCAGCGCTGGACTGCCTGCAGCTACAGCGGAGGGGGAAGCCTCATTGGGAACCTGACCCCAAGGTGAGTACCCCCCAGGGGAAAAAAAAATGTTGTTACAGGTTCTCTTTAAAGTTCATGTGTGTGAACTTTTTCTCCTGAGTTTTCTCCTAGGTGATCATTTTTCATCTTCGATCTAAAATAAACTTTTAGCACTTTGCAGTGAAAGAAGTACCAAAAAGAAGGTAAAAAATACTGTAAAAATTAGTATTTGTTTGCTTGGTGGCGGGTTAAAAGGCATTTTATTTACAAGTTGTGAAAATATCACCTAGGAAAAAAACTGAATGGCACATGGCCCATAATGAGAAGGCGGGACTCATTGGAGAAGCTGAGGCTGGGAAACATCGAGGGCAAAAGCAGGAGGGGGCAGCAGAGAATGAGATGGCTAGATAGTATCATGGAAGCAACAAACATGAGCTTGGAGAGGCAGCAGAGAATAGAGTGGCCTGGCGTACTGTGGTCCATGGGGCCGCAAAGAGACGGATAAGGCTGAATAGCGACTGAACAACAACAAAATCTTCATTTTACACCATGGCAAAGAATACAATACAATGCAAAACAATGCTGTGCCTTGACACATTATGACTGCACTACAGAGCTGCCCTCATTCTATTATCAGACAGCCTCTTACTAAAACCATATTCTCTGGGGTGCAACTCGGTCACAGTCCAGGATTTATCGGCGGTCCTCCAAGAAACACTATTATAAAAAGGAACAAAGGAGATGTAACGAAACAAAACCAACATAAAATGCAAGCAAACGAACAACCAGTGCACCAAAGGCTAATAAAATGATTGCTCATATGCCAATCCCTTATCTGTTTCATGGTTGATGAGCTTGAGAAGGCCTTGTTCACATTGCGTCCCGCTCGCGAGTCCGTCCACGGTGGTCTTTTTTTGAGGCTTTTCTTTTACCCAATTCCCGGCGCTTGGGTGAGTGATTCGTTTTTTGTGGTTAGCGGTTTCCGACGCGTTTTTCCCGAGCGTTATGGTAATTCACTCCCTGACGCAAGTCAGGAAGTGAACTCTTTGATCCGGAAAAGAATAAATACAATGTATTTATTCTTAAAAACATGAACGCAATTGCTCCACAAAGCGGTATTGTGAGCGTTTTGCATTTTTTTCTATACCTTCCATTGAGGCGAAATCGCCTCAAAAATGGCTCAAGCACTGCTTTATAAAGCGAAATGCAAAGGAGCCGCTCATATGTGACATATCTCATACAGAATCATTGTGTAAGCGCATTGTGTAAGCGCTTAAAAAAATAACAAAAACGCCTGCAGTGTCAACAAGCCCGAATGGAATGATATTACTACAGTAAGCAAGCTAATGACCTATATGTAATTTTTTAATATTCCCCAACTCCATGATATCCATCCAGACTGCCCAGAGTGTATATAGAGTGAGCAGCATGTCTCCTTCCATTCTGTTAGTTCTCAAGAACCAATCCTCAGAATGCCTCCACCTGTTTCCAGCAAGCAGGACTCTATGCTGCATTTGGTTCTGAGGAGCTACAGGACTTTCCACCATGATACTTATAACCGTATTACCCATCGGTTTACAATAATTGCACCAACTATTTGTATTGTTTTTATATAACTGACCACCTCCATCTGGTACTTCAGAATCCCAAAGCAGGAGAGAAGTCTCCTTCTGACCCAACTCATACCAGCAGTTGCCATGCCTGGGAATATTTATTGCGTTTGCTTGGACTTCTATATCAGTGGGAATGTGCTTTCCTATATAGGTGAATTGATAAATGTTTTTTTATATATACATAATATGCGTACGTTAAAAAGGGGCGCTGGGAAAAAAGGGCGCCGGGTTTTTAACGATAAGCATGGATAACGTTTAAAAATGTATTGTACTGTATTTCATTTAAAATGAATGTTTTTAAAAGTTATAAATCATTAAATAATCTGCATTAAATCGGCAATTGTAAAAACGTTAATCTTTCGTTCAAATACTGAAACGTATAAGAACGGTAAAAAAAAAAAATTACTAAGTAACCCTCCCTGTACCTACCCCTAACCCCTAGACCCCCCTGTTGATGCCTAAACCTAAGACCCCCCCTGTTGGTGCCTAAGTAACCCTCCCTGTACCTACCCCTAACCCCTAGACCCCCCTGTTAGTGCCTAAACCTAAGACCCCCCTGTTGGTGCCTAAACCTAAGACCCCCCTGTTGGTGCCTAAACCTAAGACCCCCCTGTTGGTGCCTAAACCTAAGACCCCCCTGTTGGTGCCTAAACCTAAGACCCCCCTGTTGGTGCCTAAACCTAAGACCCCCCTGTTGGTGCCTAAACCTAAGACCCCCCTTTTGGTGCCTAAACCTAAGACCCCCTGTTGGTGCCTAAACCTAAGACCCCCCCTGTTGGTGCCTAAACCTAAGACCCCCCTGTTGGTGCCTAAACCTAAGACCCCCCTGTTGGTTATTTAGTTTAAAAATAATGTAAAAAAAAAAAAAAAAGTACTGTTTTTCGTTAAAAATAATGTTTGAAAAAAAATATTGTACTGTTTTTCGTTTAAAAATAATATTTAAAAATGTATAAATCATTAAATAATGTGTAATCATGAGAAGCAGTAATAAAACATTAAGTCTCCGGGCGCCGCTTTTAAAACGTTATTTTTCACCGGCGCCCTTTTTTCCTATCGGGCGCCCGTTAAACGATATTTATTATAGGAGTGAATGGCGGCGCCCGATTTGTCCACTAGCCTCAGGCGCCCGAATTTACTGTTTCCACATAATATACATGTACGCGCTGTACTGGGAATTAGCCCTGATCCCATACCTCCCAAAAGAGGGACACTTAAGCCATGCCCCCTGCCACACCCCTGATCACGCCCTGTCACACCCCTAGTAACGCAAACCATAAAGATTTAATAAGAAAAATATGTTGTTTTATAATTCAAACCACACTGGTCCTTTCTATCCTGGTCCATTTTCCTTCATATTAACATTTTTAAATTAGTAATATATCAATTTAAAGGATGGGAATAAAGTTTAGAGTCAATCAAACACACTTTTAGTAGAGAAATATATATATTATTTACATAGAAAGAGGGACAAAGTCCTGAAAGAGGGACAAATGAGGAGGAAAGAGGGACAGAGCTCCTAAAGAGGGACTGTCCCTCCGAAAGAGGGACAGTTGGGAGCTATTTGATCCTAACAGGCTAAAAAGATACAATAGGCCTACCTATACTCATTCCACTAAAAATAAGTGTATGAATGTTTTGTCACTGAACTTTTTTATCCATATGATTTAATACAAATATTTCTTAAAAATAATTAAATAATTTGATTGGTGTCTGGAGGATGTCTTTACAGTTTAAGCATTCTGGAGGTGTTACACCCCCAACCTGCTTCACTATAGATATCCAGATGACCCCCCCCCCCTCTCCTTGGGTATAGGTAGCCAGGTGACCCCATCCCCTTCAGTAAAGGTAGCCAGATGGCCCCAACCCTTCAGTATAGGTAGTCAGATAACCCCCCCCTCCCTTTCAGTAAAGGTAGCCGAATGACCTCCCCTTCTTCAGTTTAGGTAGCCAGATGACCCACCTCCCTCCCCCTTTTGTATTGGTAACCAGACAGTCTCCTTCCCACCTCAGTAATGCCTTTATGGGGGTATGCAGGGAGCAATGGTTGTTCTATGGGGGCACGCTGAGAGTTGTGGTGCCTCAATGGAAGGTCCATGGAAGCATGGGAGGGGGTCCACTAGAAGGCCAGGAAATGCTATGGGGGAAGGAGGGGGGCTGGCAGCAGGCCAGCTCACCCAGCAGAAAGCCAGCTAATTCTGTCTAGTTATGATTAAAGGGGCACTATGGCAAAAAAAATGTAAAATGTAAAATATGTGCAAACATATACAAATAAGAAGTATGTTTTTTTTTCCAGAGTAAAGTGAGCCATTATTTACTTTTCTCCTATGTTGATGTCACTTACAGTAGGTAGTAGAAATCTGACAGAAGTGACAGGTTTTGGACTAGTCTATCTCTTCATAGGGATTTATTTATTTTCAAAAGCACTTAGTGAATGGCAGTTGCTCTGTGCAACTGCCAAAAAACTGTGTAGCGAGCAGGGAAACTGGCCAGCATCATTGTTTAAATCCTTTTTAGGGAATATCTTTATAAAGAATAAAAGCCTTGCTGAGAATCCCCTATGAAGAGATGGACTAGTTCAAAACCTGTCATTTCTGTCAGATTTCTACTACCTACTGTAAGTGACAGCAACATAGGAGAAAAGTAATTTATGGCTCATTTTACTCTGGAAAAAAACATACTTCTTATTTGTCTGTTTGCCCATATTTTAAATTTTACAATTTTGCGCCATAGTGCCCCTTTAAGTGACACTGCCTATGTATGTAAAATGCTGCATTTTTTTACTTAATAATGGAGAGGGGGGCTTCATTCAACATTTTGCTTAACAGGCCAACTTAGACCACTGTTAAGTTCATGGAATTTTGGCTCCACCCATGACCACACCCACATTATGGTGCATGGCCACACCCATTTTCCATCTGGAGTACCCAAAAGTGCCCTGGATCTCTTAGGATTCTAGCAATGCTCCTGCTGAAACAAATTGTGACACCTGGAGATACATTTTTCTCAGGTTTGCTTTTTTCTTGATAATCTGATTTTATTTTATTATTTTTTTTTAATGACAATTAGAGCAAGATATTTTACTAGTAACACAGATAGAGTGACCCAAAATGCAGTTTTAGATTTTGTTTAGTAATGAATAGTGTTGATCGAACACCTGGATGTTCGGGTTCGGGTCGGTTCGGCCGAACATCATCCAGATGTTCCGCATATTCGGCCGAACACCGAACCCCATTTAAGTCTATGGGGACCCGAGCCATGGGGGGCCGCAGAGCTGGAGGGGGTAGCGGGCAGGATGGGGTTATTGGGCAAAACGGCGGGGGAGGGGGAGGATCCCCTCCCTCACCTGGGTCCCCCAACCTCCGCTCCCCTCCAGCTTTAAAAAGTTAAGCATGCGCTCCACTGACGTCACTTCCTGCAACACCGTCCACTTACAATACAGTGGGCGGTGTTGCAGGGAGTGACTTTAGTGGAGCGCACGCTGGAACTGGAAGAGGTGAGTGATCCCCGCCCGTTACCTCTTAATAGTAGCCGATGCTACTTAACTTTTTTAAGCTGGAGGGGAGCGGAGGTCGGGGGACCCAGGTGAGGGAGGTGGGGATCCGACCCCCTCCCCCGCTTCTTTGCCCAATACCCCCGTCCTGCCCGATACCCTTCCAGCTGGCCCCCCCACCGCTGTTCGGCCGAGCATCATGAGGTGCTCGGATGGGTTCGAGCAGAACCCGAACACCCCGATATTTGGGGAATAACGAACAATGGCGAACACTGTTCGATCAACACTAGTAATGAATTATCCCTATGAGAGTTTAGCCCGGCTACAATGAAGTGAAGCTGTACATTCATACAGCTGGAGTTCTACTTTAACCACTGATCACTAACCTAGTTCTCAGCAAGGAACATAACCGTTTCATTGTTATTTGTTTACGAGTGATTATTTTTGCTTCCTTTGTGTATGTTTAGATACTTTCAGCCCGCTGATGCATAACTCGCATTGACAAGTCATTGTTCCGGGAGTCATTGTGAGATTCTACGTTCTAAACAACAGACATCTGCAAATCCCACAAAGGCTGCGCTGAAGTCTATAACATTAGAGATGGGAAAGCGTGCTTGAGCGACGGATAAAGGGAGGTAAGAGCCAACGCCGACTCAGACAAAAGCCGCGGTAATAATAAGCATCTGCCTCCGCATCAAGCCAAGATGCCGAAGACTGTATAGAATTGTCTGCGAGTTCTCTGCGCAGAAGGGAAAGAAGCTCATCCAGTTTATTAAACAGCACAAATGGGAATAGAGAGATTTCCATTAGTCGCGTAATAATACCAGCGAAGGGCATTATACGTCTTATAAATGGACCTCGATCTCTATAATGCAATGCTATTTTTCCCATTGATCTTTCAAAGGCTGTAAATACACGAATGATAAGTGATATGTTTTTAGGGCCATCTAACGCAGGCTGACATTGAAAATGTTTGTTACGTTGTCCCTGGGAAGGAGAGCGCGTCTCTCCGGTGGCTGGAGACCTTGACGGGCAACGATGGAAGCTGAAAGCACCTTTCAATGCAAGAATGTAAAACAGAGCCTATAAAGAGGTACATGGCATGTGCAATGAACTGAAGACATACTGTACTAAAAGATAAAATAATGTTGTGTTTAACCCTAAAGACACAGCTGACGCTAGTGTAGAAGTCTCTTACAAGCATTTGGCTAATATAATTTTGCCTTTTTAAAACAGAAGGTATTTACGATAATTAAGCTTTAAGTGAGCAACGTTGGTCTCCCACAATGCATCGCTGCTGAATATGCAAATGATCAGCACCTCCAGCACCAATCTAATACATCTTATGTCCAGAGGATTCATACCCCGACACACTCTCAGCACCTCCAGCACCGATCTAATACATCCTCAGCCCATAGGCTTCTTACCCCGACACACAATTAGCACCTCCAGCACCGATCTCCCCTCTCAGCCCAGAGGCTTCATACCTCTACACACACTCAGCACCTCCAGCACCGATCTCCCCTCTCAGCCCAGAGGCTTCATACCCCTACACACACTCAGCACCTCCAGCACCGATCTCCCCTCTCAGCCCAGAGGCTTCATACCCCTACACACACTCAGCACCTCCAGCACCGATCTCCCCTCTCAGCCCAGAGACTTCATACCCCTACACACACTCAGCACCTCCAGCACCGATCTCCCCTCTCAGCCCAGAGGCTTCATACCCCTACACACACTCAGCACCTCCAGCACCGATCTCCCCTCTCAGCCCAGAGGCTTCATACCCCTACACACACTCAGCACCTCCAGCACCGATCTCCCCTCTCAGCCCAGAGGCTTTATACCCCGACACACACTCAGCACCTCCAGCACCGATCTCCCCTCTCAGCCCAGAGACTTCATACCCCTACACACACTCAGCACCTCCAGCACCGATCTCCCCTCTCAGCCCAGAGGCTTCATACCCCTACACACACTCAGCACCTCCAGCACCGATCTCCCCTCTCAGCCCAGAGGCTTCATACCCCGACACACACTCAGCACCTCCAGCACCGATCTCCCCTCTCAGCCCAGAGGCTTCATACCCCTACACACACTCAGCACCTCCAGCACCGATCTCCACTCTCAGCCCAGAGGCTTCATACCCCGACACACACTTAGCACCTCCAGCACCGATCTCCCCTCTCAGCCCAGAGGCTTCATACCCCTACACACACTCAGCACCTCCAGCACCGATCTCCCCTCTCAGCCCAGAGGCTTCATACCCCTACAAACACTCAGCACCTCCAGCACCGATCTCCCCTCTCAGCCCAGAGGCTTCATACCCCTACACACACTCAGCACCTCCAGCACCGATCTCCCCTCTCAGCCCAGAGGCTTCATACCCCTACACACACTCAGCACCTCCAGCATCGATCTCCCCAGTGGCATAACAATAGGGTCCGTTTTGGGGGGCAGGAGTGATCACAGCATAAGGGGAGAGCATGGCCACATACATCAGCGGGGAGGGGGGCCATACCCCCCCCCTTCCTCACCTCGGGCTCTCCCCTCAGCACCTCCCCCCCCTAGGCATTAATAGGTGGCAGCGGCAGGCAGAAACACAGGCGTACCTCTATGCGTTCCGCCGCTGCAGGTTTCGCTCTCTAAGCATCTGTCGCTACTTCCTGTTTATCAGGAAGTAGCACGTGGCATTTAAAGATCGGACCCCCGTGGTGGAACACATAGAGGGAGAGGGGGTGTGGCCCCCCTCCCCACCGATGTAGGTGGCCATGCTCTCCCCTCATGCTGAGACCCCTCCTGCCCCCCAAAACGGACTTGAGCGGACCCCGGGGATCCACATCTGTGCATGGGGGCCCCGTGGTTTCTAGTTCTGCCCCTGGATCTCCCCTCTCAGTCCGGAGGCTTCATACCACAGCACACACTCAGCACCTCCAGCACCGATCCCCCCCCCCCCCAGGAGGGAAAGCCGGGATTTGCTTGCAGGCGATAGGCTTGTAAATATGTGTAAATAAAGTGCTGTAATGCTTAACGGCGAGGAACGTTAAAGCTGGCTTTTGTCATATAAATGTCTGCTAATAAAAAAGATATCTGCAGTTTCTGCATCAGTAAGAAAATAAAGTGTCCCCCAGAGATGGAGGCTCGAAGCCGTAACAAATCCAGTTAGAGAGGAAAAACGCTGCTGCCAAGATAAGTGTTTATTCAACTCATTAAAATAATGGCAATGTTGTCCTCAATAACTTAACGCTTCCTCCCACCCCTCCTCCCACTCATAATAGAATAGAATGGTGTCTCTGCCAACTGGCCAAATAGTTCTAAACACCAACGAGGGACCTCCAGCCCAATACTGTAGCCTAACCTTCCCCCCCCCCCCTCCCCCACAGAAACCTCCTTCTTGCCAACAGTGGCGTAGCTAGAGACTTTGCAACACATAGCAAAACTTTAATGGGCTCATAAGATGTAGCCATTCATGAGCAATGCCCCCTGCCCCTACCCTATGGATATGAATTAAGTGGGCAATTTAAATTCTCATGCGATCTACACTGCATATAGTCCATGGGGTAGAGCATACATGTCAAACTCAGGCCCGCAGGCCAAATCTGGCCCTCAGAGTCATTAAATTTGACCTTCAAGTGGTGTCCCCACTTTGCATTATGTTTGGCCTACTCTAGTCTACCAGTGACGCTATATTGGGGGTGAAGCCCTAGATCACAAGAAAAAGCACATGAGGGAGGGAGAGGGGAAGCACTAGACACCGGGAAACTGTATAGCCAAGGGAAGTTAGGTCACCTGAGAACTTTATATGAGAGGAAGGTGGCCAGTAGACATTGAGGTTGACCCGCGACTAGGTCCGAGTGTTCAATTTCGGCCAACTTTGCATTTGAGTTTGACACCCCTGGGGTAGAGTAACATAAGAAATGTAATGGTGAATACATCAAGAACTACCTGGACTCCCTCTGCTCCAGGACTCCATAGCATATGGCTGCTATAACTATTGCTACGCCCTTGCTTACCAACAAGCCACCGAAGGCCCAAGAAATCCGCAGAGCCAAAATCGCTTTCTTTGGGAGAGTTGAGAGGAATTGGAAGGCGGGCACTGCCTATATAGCTAATCTCAAGGGAGACCAGTAGCGACCAGGGAGGATCGTAAAGTCCAAGTCTAGGTACAAATCTAAATTAGTGACGAGCACAAATGTTACCAAGATGTAATTGTGCATTGAAATTCACAATTACGATGCGAAATTGTAATGAGAAATTTCAGGAAAAATAATTATTTTCGTCTGTATTTGTAATCATTTGTAATTTTGCATAATCTTTGCATAATTTTTTGCGTACCTTTGTCCAAGTTGTGAGGGGAGGACTGCTGCTACTGGTGGCCCAACACCCTCCCGCAGCTCATACTGAGAAGCAGAGCTGGGACAAGGTCCTCCAGCACCCAAGGCTGAGACACCAAAGTGCGCCCCTCCATCCGTCCCACCCCAGCTGTCACACACTGATTGCTATTAGACTAAGAGGGCCACAGGGCCCACAACGTCCCCAACACCTTAATATCTAGTTATCTGGCTTGCAGTCACTGCTATGTATCCCCTTTTCTTATTTATTTCTGCCTCAAACACAATAGAATTGACAGCTGAATGAATTGTGCGCCCCCTCCTACACTGCGCCCTGAGGCTGGAGCCTCTCCAGCCTATGCCTCGGCCCGGCCCTGCTGAGAAGAGGCAGGGCAGAGACACAGCGGCCTGACAGCACTGGTGCCTGCTGCTCTGCTCCCCAATTATGACAACTTCATGTAAAAAATGAAACTCGTTATGCACTGGCAACGCGTTTTGTGGGTTTCAGCCCACTTCTTCAGGACAAATAACAGTGTCCACAATCATTAAATGATAGGAGCTCAGTGCTCAAGCACAACGTAATAATAAACAATTATGAACATTATATTATTTAATGTAATAAAATGTTCTTAGTAAGATGCTATATACAACAACAATAGGCATACATAGTGATACAAGAATTTGAGATTCATATGAAACAAACCACAAGCAGTAAAAATAAACATTTGCATAAAAACAATAAAAACATAAAACACCTTAGGACTAGGAATGCTAAATAAGGGGGACAGATGTGGGGTTGTGCAACCCTTTCGGTTGGCTGCGAGGACAATGTGCTAGCCTCTGGCATTCAGGCTTTGGCCACTCCCCCGCCGTGAGCTCCGGCAGTGGACTTTGAGAGACCATAATTACATGTACTCCAATTGAATAGGATACAAGCAGCACTCCTCTACGCCACGTCTGGACCTGGTACAGTATGGCTTATCAGCATCTATACTCTCATATCCATCCTTCTGCTTATCTGAACTGTTGTTGCCTGCTGTGAATTGCTTCAGCCTGCTGCTTCCTGCTTGCCAGTGCCACTGATGTGTGTTGCTTACGTGCTTGCTCCACCAACTACTAGCTCCTTCATAGTGAACTTAAGGGGCCCATACACCTAACGATTTTCCCGCCGATATACAGTAGATTCGATCACTGTGATCGAATCTACTTTGAAATCGTTGCGCAAACGCTGACAAAACGATCTGAAATCAATCGTTCCCGTCGATCGGTCCGTGCGGAAGATTTCGCTCGATAACAGCGTTCGAATGTCTGACAACCGACGCTAGTGGCAATACATTACCTGCTTCGCCAGCATGAGTCCCCGCTCTCACCGCTGCTCCTTCTCCGCTGGGTTTCGCACCGGCTGGCTTCACTTACTTCCTGTCTTGACAGGAAGTTTAAACAGTGGACTGCCCTTTACTGTTTAAACTTCCCCGGACAGGAAGAAGTGAAGCCAGCCGGTCCGGAACCCGGAACCCAGGGGAGAAGGAGCAGCGGTGACAGTGGTGACTCGCGCCGGCGGAGCAGGTAATTTATAGCTGGCGGGGGGGCAGCAGCAGCTCCACAGATTGTGATCGGTTTCAAGCTGAAATCGATTCACAATCTGTTTGCAGTAAAGGCAGCCATACGATCCCTCTCTGATCAAATTCGATCAGAGAGGGATCTATCTGTTGGTCGATCTGATGGCAAATCGACAAGTGTATGGTCACCCTTTAGCCAATCTGGCCCTGCAGGAAATTCTTAATCCTTTGGAGGACTAACTGTGATCTTATCAACATAAGTCTGTTCATATACGGCTCTGCCCTGGGATTCCTGATCACACTAGGTGATCTTAGGTGTATGAGTGTGGTGTTGCGTGCGATTGGTTGAGTGAATACTCCATTTGAACTTAGTCTGTGTCTTTTAATGATTGATAAAGTTTTTGTAATTATATTTTTTTTACATTCAAGTCGACTTCTTTAAGTCTGTTGCATAAACCCCCCAACCCCCTTTTTCCCTTGAATTTTACGTAACCATTCTTATGGGGAGTAATGCATACAGTTTTTGATTATTGTATGTTTCTGCGTGCCTCCCCCCAAGGGAAAGATACCTTCTTTAAATAGGTTAATTTAATTTGGGCCTTAGCCCTGGGTGACGTGTTGAAACTTTTTTGAGTTGAATAACGGTGCGGTGATGCTGCAGTGGGAGGAGCTGGTGTCGCAGGTTGAGAGTGATTGTTCACAGACACAGGGTGCCTGAAATTCTCAACAATTAATCAATGGTGAGTTCTGTAGATTGACCAGATTGTATGAAAAGAAATCGCGCCTCTGGTGGAATGTTAAATATAACAAAATCTATCTAGAGGATGAACTAAGCCCTATGTGGCTTAGGTTTCAGGTCTTTTCCCATAGGAAAATAATCACCGAAGATTTTAAAAAACGGTGGGAGACTTGATTTTGAAGATTGTGCTAAGGTCTGCCTTGATCTGATGAATGAATTGGACGAGGCAGACCTTGTAAAGGCTGAGATTGTTAAAACTACTTTGTCGATCAACCTACGGAGGCTGATCCCTTGTACAAAAAATGCAATCAGGAGCTTGAAGCTTGTATTAAAAAATGCAATAAGGATCTTGTGATTCAACACAATCAGAAACTTTTGCATGATCGCGTGGCCTATCAAACTGGGAGAGCCTACCGTTGGGGCTATCATCCCTCTAAACCCTTTAAACCTAAGGGAAATAAACCCAATCCAAAACAGATACCCCCTCCACAAGGTATACCTGCAGAATCTGACTCGTCTATTGCGAGTGGGAGTTCTGTTATAACAAGTAATACTGCTCCACCACAAAAAAGCCCAAAAACTTACAATCTTAGATGCAATAATAGAGGGAGGGGCCAGAGACTAAAAGGGGCTAGGCCCCACAAGGGGGTGCAACTGGTGGGACATACGGGGGTGCCTCGGACTCTGCCCTGGGAGAGGGCAATGGGCCTAGAGCTTATCAAACAAGGGTCAAGTGGATCTACAAGTTAACTTATTAATCATACCAGTGAGGTGCTTTCTGCACCCATATATGCATTATTGGCTAGGGGCCTTGGATTCTGCCTGATACACGATTTTGATACATTTGAGGTGATAACTGATGTACATATTTTTGGCCGTAAGATCCTGATGAGACTACTCAATGAGGGGCCCACCAGTAGTAATATACAGGATCTTCTAAAAAAATTAGCATATTGTGATAAAGTTCATTATTTTCTGTAATGTACTGATAAACATTAGACTTTCATACAGTGGGTTGCAAAAGTATTCGGCCCCCTTGAAGTTTTCCACATTTTGCCACATTACTGCCACAAACATGCATCAATTTTATTGGAATTACATGTGAAAGACCAATACAAAGTGGTGTACATGTGAGAAGTGGATCGAAAATCTACATCATTCCAAACATTTTTTACAAATAAATAACTGCAAAGTGGGGTGTGCGTAATTATTCGGCCCCCTGAGTCAATACTTTGTAGAACCACCTTTTGCTGCAATTACAGCTGCCAGTCTTTTAGGGTATGTCTCTACCAGCTTTGCACATCTAGAGACTGAAATCCTTGCCCATTCTTCTTTGCAAAACAGCTCCAGCTCCGTCAGATTAGATGGACAGCGTTTGTGAACAGCAGTTTTCTGAACTTGCCACAGATTCTCAATTGGATTTAGATCTGGACTTTGACTGGGCCATTCTAACACATAGATATGTTTTGTTTTAAACCATTCCATTGTTGCCCTGGCTTTATGTTTAGGGTCATTGTCCTGCTGGAAGGTGAACCTCCGCCCCAGTCTCAAGTCTTTTGCAGTCTCCAAGAGGTTTTTTTGGTCTCATCTGACCACAGCACCTTCTTCCACATGGTTGCTGTGTCCCCCACATGGCTTGTGGCAAACTGCAAATGGGACTTCTTATGCTTTCTGTTAACAATGCCTTTTTTCTTGCCACTCTTCCATAAAGGCCAACTTTGTACAGTGCATGACTAATAGTTGTCCTATGGACAGAGTCTCCCACCTGAGCGGTAGATTTCTGCAGCTCGTCCAGAGTCACCATGGGCCTCTTGACTGCATTTCTGATCAGCGCTCTCCTTGCTCGGCCTGTGAGTTTAGGTGGATGGCCTTTTCTTGGTAGGTGTACAGTTGTGCCATACTCCTTCCATTTCTGAATGATCACTTGAACAGTGCTCGTTGGGATGTTCAAGGCTTTGGAAATCTTTTTGTAGCCTAAGGCTGCTTTAAATTTCTCAATAACTTGATCCCTGACCTGTCTTGTGTGTTCTTTGGACTTCACGGTTTTGTTGCTCCCAATATTCTCTTAGACAACCTCTGAGGCCCTCACAGAGCAGCTGTATTTGTACTGACATTAGATTACACACAGGTGCACTCTATTTAGTCATTAGCACTCACCAGGCAATGTCTATAGGCAACTGACTGCAATCAGATCAAAAGGGGACGAATAATTATGCACACACCACTTTGCAGTTATTTATTTGTAAAAAAAAATGTTTGGAATCATGTATGATTTTCGTTCCACTTCTCATGTGTACACCACTTTGTATTGGTCTTTCATGTGGAATTCCAATAAAATTGATTCATGTTTGTGGCAGTAATGTGACAAAATGTGGAAAACTTCAAGGGGGCTGAATACTTTTGCAAGCCACTGTATATTTTAGATTCAAATACACACAACTGAAGTAGTTCAAGCCTTTTATTGTTTTAATATTGATGATTTTGGCATACAGCTCATGAAAACCCAAATTTCCTATCTCAAAAAATCAGCATATTTCATCCGACCAATAAAAGACAAGTGTTTTTAAAACAAAAAAAGTCAACCTTCAGACAATTATGTTCAGTTATGCACTCAATACTTGGTCGGGAATCCTTTTGCAGAAATGACTGTTTCAATGCGGCGTGGCATGGAGGCAATCAGCCTGTGGCACTGCTCAGGTGTTATGGAGGCCCAGGATGCTTCGATAGCGGCCTTAAGCTCATCCAGAGTGTTGGGTCTTGCGTCTCTCAACTTTTTACAATATCCCACAGATTCTCTATGGGGTTCAGGTCAGGAGAGTTGGCAGGCCAATTGAGCACAGTAATACCATGGTCAGTAAACCATTTACCAGTGGTTTTGGCACTGTGAGCAGGTGCCAGGTCGTGCTGAAAAATGAAATCTTCATCTCCATAAAGTTTTTCAGCAGATGGAAGCATGAACCTACTTTTGAACCAGAAACAGCGGCAGAAGCGCCTGACCTGGGCTACAGAAAAGCAGCACTGGACTGTTGCTCACTGGTCCAAAGTACTTTTTTCGGATGAAAGCAACTTTTACATGTCATTCGGAAATCAAGGTGCCAGAGTCTGGAGGAAGACTGGGGAAAGGGAAATGCTAAAATGCCTGAAGTCCAGTGTCAAGTACCCACAGTCAGTGATGGTCTGGGGTGCCATGTCAGCTGCTGGTGTTGGTCCACTGTGTTTTATCAAGGGCAAGGTCAATGCAGCTAGCTATCAGGAGATTTTGGAGCACTTTATGCTTCCATCTGCTGAAAAGTTTTGTGGAGATGAAGATTTCATTTTTCAGCACGACCTGGCACCTGCTCACAGTGCCAAAACCACTGGTAAATGGTTTACTGACCATGGTATTACTGTGCTCAATTGGCCTGCCAACTCTCCTGACCTGAACCCCATAGAGAATCTGTGGGATATTGTAAAAAGTTGAGAGACGCAAGACCCAACACTCTGGATGAGCTTAAGGCCGCTATCGAAGCATCCTGGGTCTCCATAACACCTGAGCAGTGCCACAGGCTGATTGCCTCCATGCCACGCCGCATTGAAGCAGTCATTTCTGCAAAAGGATTCCCGACCAAGTATTGAGTGCATAACTGAACATAATTATTTGAAGGTTGACTTTTTTTGTTTTAAAAACACTTTTCTTTTATTGGTCGGATTAAATAAGCTAATTTTTTGAGATAGGAAATTTGGGTTTTCTTGAGCTGTATGCCAAAATCATCAATATTAAAACAATAAAAGGCTTGAACTACTTCAGTTGTTTGTATTTGAATCTAAAATATATGAAAGTCTAATGTTTATCAGTACATTACAGAAAATAATGAACTTTATCACAATATGCTAATTTTTTGAGAAGATCCTGTACAATCCTCAATGCAGATTGTGTTGTCGGAACAGGATAGACAGGCCATGGCCGATCTGATTGATCTTCAGAGTGATGTTAACTCTTAGGATTTGGTTGATATAACTATGCAATATGTACCTGACGCTTTAACCATGGGATACCAACCCACACTTGGTGAGTTGGAATTGAGGAACAGATCACGACGGTTTCTGCCCTTCTCGGCCAGCCCCAGTCTGAGGACCTTTATCTCAGTGGTTGAACGCGATATCATGCGCCTTTCTGAGAAATCCTTTGCCTCCAAGAACCTGTCTTTTTTTTACAACTCGCTGCAGGACTTCTCGACCAGCCTTGTTGCAGCTGTTGCAGCTGCCAGGAGTGACATTTGTGAAATCCATCAATAAGTAATATTTCTTAGTTAGTATATCATCCTCTAGTCCATACTCAGTCACCATCTGATCATGGAGTGCCATGGTGATAACGTTAAAATAGCTCAGTGTTGTTATGGCAGCTAGTTTTCCCACCTCCAGTTTTGTACTTGGACATTTCATCTGCTTGATTCTAGATATTATATTCCCCTAGGTAAAGCGATTCATTAACCTATGTAAGCATAAAGCCTGGCATTAGTAGAGAACTATCAAACAATTTAATTAAGGAGAGCATGCCTCCAATAACATAATTATGCACAGACTCCCCCAGGGGCGTTGCTAGCCCCAAAGATCAGTGGCACGTGCCCCGGATGTCCCCCAGGCAGAGTTATCTGTGGTGCCTGTCAAGGGCCGCAAGGGCTGATCCGTGATTGAGTTAATCGCTCGGAGTCAAAAAGTCTCACAGTCACTTTGTGCATAGATGCCCATATCCCCAAAGGATTCACCACACACATACAATTTCAAATGCTTGCCACCACATGCTAATAACGGAACACAATTGTAATAATACACTAAGAACACTTAAAGCGGACCCAAACCAAACATTTTTTTAATTCAAAATATTTAGTTGCACAACTCTGCCACATACAAAGATAATTAAACACTCCTTCAAGCCTATGAGCATTTCAGTGACTGCTTTTCACCCTCCTCTTTGCATAACTGTAACGATTGTGGAATTCTCTCCGTGATCAGTGCACAGGACGTGCGCTGACACTGCGGAAATCCTCCACAAGCGTATAATTTGCGGGAACCCAGCAAAAGGTGCAACGCACCTGTAGAGGGAAATTCCTGTCGGCAGGTGGAGCTGTGGAGTGCAGAGGAACAGCTCCTCTTCCCTGCCACAGACGCCAGACAGGAATTGTACGAAGGAAAGAAATGCAGGGCAAGATAGCCCTGAAAGAGAGAGATCAAAGCGACAGAGGGTATGTGTGTCCACCAATCTAGTCGCCACCCTGCGACGATGAACACACAACAAGGAAGATAAAGTGAGAAGGCAATCGCCAGAGATGGCGATTGCTAACAGCGACACAAGACCGAATAAGCACAGATGAGGAATGTATGTATGTCCACCAATCTAGCCGTCAACCTGCGACGCTGGACACACAACAGAGGAAACCAAGTGAGAACGCAAGAGAAGCAATTGCGAAAGAGAATGAGCACAGGGACAGAATCTATGTATGTGCCCCAATCTAGTCGCCAACCCACGACGGTGCACACACAACAGCAGATATGAAGTAGGAACGCAATCACGAGAGAGGCGATTGCCAGAGGTGACACAAGGCTACAGCAAGGCAGAGCACGAGAGTAGCAAAGGCACAGCAAATCATACAATGAGAAGATAAGGAAAATAACAAACGCTAACTAAACGCGAACACCGCACTCATTCACAACAGTGCACGCGTTTATGCGCGGTCTCCGCCTGTTAAGCACAACAGAGACAAGCACGCCTAACTAACCACCGACAGACAAACATGAAACAGAGGACACGAGCGCTGGCTTAACGGTTACCTCACCAAGCCTCCAGCAAGCGTTCGTAGCAGTCAAGACAGATACACGAAATAAGTGAGAGAGACGGATCCACAGCACTAGCGCAAGGCGAGTGCGATCCAGGCAAGACAGATCAGATGAGATAACTGGTAGCAACCGCTGCTCCAGCTATACTCCAAGAACAAGGATTAGAACGACTTCCTGTCGACCACCGCTGGGACAGGACAATCGCAACAGACAAAACAGATATGCAATCCTAACTGCACTAGGGAACCTGCCTAGTGCAGTCCCAGGAATTACTCTGAGCTAATCTTTAAACAATGAGCAAGGCTGACACTCCAGGAGTGTTTCACAGAACTAACCCTTATGACCAGCACAGGTCTGTGATATCACATGGTATTTATAGTACAAACCTCCAAAGGATGTGGCTAGGCAATCTGCATGACAAACGTATGCAAATTCCTCCGCAGCAAGCTGCAAAACTGACAAAAGGTCTCTCTTCCAGAGACCTGCAAAATGCAGACCTGAACAGTGGTCAAAAAGCTGCCTGCCTGTGCAGGCAGCCGAGCGGATCCTCACAATAATTAGGGTTATACAGGTGGCAGCCATTAGCAATTCCTCCTTTGCGGACACCTGCTACTTAACCAGTTTGCCGGATTATTTGCCGGCAATATGAAAGGAAGGGAGGGGTTTCTTCAATAAATGTAAAATATTTTATATTTGTCATCATGCAGCTGAAAAAAGGCTGCTATTTATTATTATAATTTAGAAAATAGATTTTATTTCTGAAATCTTGTATGTTTAGTTTGGGTCCACTTTAACTAACCCTTAGCGGTATGCAGGGATCGGTGCCAGATCTGTCTATCTGTGCCCGATTCAAGCATACGGCTTTTAGATGCAAAATACTGTAGAACACAAGGTAACATTTTTAGAGGAGCAAATATGGTTTTGGATGTTCAGGAACAGATCATAACCATTAAAAAATGTTTAAACGTTTTAATAACAAAAATGTATTACACACATTTACATAAACTAATTAACATATAACACAAAGCATTAAATAAAAAGTTGTAAATGTGAAGGGTTACTTAGCTGAGCAGTCCTTGTGGGATTAAATGAAATAAAGTCCAGTTCAAATGCAGGCATTGATATCAGAGTCCTTGAAACAAAGTATGCGCTCGGTCCTCTCAGGAACGCATGCCTGAAGAAGGTTCTTTGTCGATGGAGTTTTGGAAGAACCAATGGTTGCTGAGGGGCCAGACTTTTGGATCTGACTTTAGGAGCTGGCCTCCCTTAACCACTTGATGACTGCAGTGCTAAACCCCCCTAGTGACCAGGCCATTTTTAGTAATATGTGCCACTGCAGCTTTAAGACTAAGCTGCAGGGCCGCACAACACAGCACACAAGTGATCCCCCCCCCTTTTCTCCCCATCAACAGAGCTCATTGTTGGTGGGGTCTGATCGCTCCCCCCATGTTTATTTTTTTTTTTAAATAAATATTATTGTTGTTGTTTTTATTTTAAAAAAGTCAGTTTCTTTAATTATCATCCTTCCCTCCCTCCCCACAGCCAGCCAATTATGGCGATTGGCTGTCATAGGCTTCTGCCTATGACAGCCGATCGCTCTCTTGTCCCCAGGGGGACTGCCGTGTCACACTGATCGCAGCGCTGCACAGAGTAAATAGATGGCGTGATCGCCGTCTAACAGTCTCCCGAGCGGCAATCGCCGCTCGGAGACTGAAGAGGGGGCGGAGCTCCGCCACCCAAGCAGGAGATGCGCGCGCAGCCTGCGCGCGATCTCCTGCAACACAGAGCCCCAGGGCTTTACGCTGATCGGCGTTAGGCGGTCCTGGGGCTGCCGCCGCGGCCACGCCCACCGGCGTGATGCGGTCGGCAGAAGGTTAAGTGTAAGTGGGGCAGCTGCCCTGCAGAGCCAAGGGGCAGCCCCAAATTCACAAGCAGAAATTACACCATTTATTAGTAACCTTTGCAATTTCTTCCTGGATAGGCTTACAGCGAATCCGAGGGCATAGTTTTGACCTGCAAGCAATGCTTTATCGAATGATACCGAACACTGACAGGCTACGAGGTGCGCTCAGCGAATGCTGAATAACTCGGTTTCTGTAGCCACTAGAAGATCCTAATTTTAACTACAGGTTATCGTGAAGTTTAGAAACGTGTGGGTATCTGTCTTGTGTCTGAGATAATTCCTTCTCTAGATGTTAAAGATCTATCTCAGGAAAAAAAAAAACATATTTAAGTAGATAAATACTTGCTCTACTTACATAACATATGTATTGCAAATCCACGTTTTGATTTTAGTGATTTTTTTTTTACTAAAAAAAGAGAAAATCCTTCTTAGAATTTGCCATTTTATTGGTGGCTACTTTTGAAGCCAATCTTGATGTAATTTCCTCCCTTCCTATCCTCTGCCTGATTGTGTATGCATCGCCCGCCCTCCACTATAGAGAGTGCATTGTCTTAGGATGAGAAATAGTAGCCAATCAGAGAGGAACAGAGGTGTGGGAGGGGGAAACAGGAGGGAAAGAGGCTTCAGCCAATCAGGCTGCATTAGTTAAGTCTGAGGGGAAAGTAGAGAATCAAAAAAAGACAACCAAGCATGCCCTGCATCTTCATTTGTGCCTACCATATTGTGTGTGTACCAAACAAGAGTCAGATAACTGGGGAATGATCATTTATCAACAAGAAAAGTAATAGTGATTTTCACTTTTGGATTGCCTGGTTAGCATCCTTATTACTTGTTTACCAGATAAAAATAAAGAATTGATTTTATGCCCGAGAGTTACACTTTAACCACTTAAGCTCTCAGTCGTTTTCACTTTATGCATCCGAGCAATGTTCACCTACCATTCATTAGCCTATAACTTTATCATTACTTATCACAATTAACTGATCTATATCTTGTTTTTTCCGCCACCAATTAGGCTTTCTTTGGGGGGTACATTTTGCTAAGAGCTACCTTACTGTAAATGCATTTTAACAGTAAGAATAAGAAAAAAAAATGAAAAAAATTCATTATTTGTCAGTGTTCGGCCATTATAGTTTTAAAATAATACATGCCTCCATAATTAAAACCCACGTATTGTATTTGCCCATTTGTCACGGTTATTTCACCGTTTAAATTATGTCCCTATCACAATGTATCGCGACAATATTTTATTTGGAAATAAAAGAGCATTTTTTCCGTTTTGCATCCATCACTATTTACAAGCTTATAAGAAAAAAATAGAGAGAAATATTTCATCTTTACATAGATATTTAAAAAGTTTAGACCCTTAGGTAAATATTTATGTGGTTTTTTTTTTTTTATAGTAATTTTTTTTTGTTTTTTTTATTAAACATTTTATGTGGGCATTTTTGGGAGGGTGGGATATAAATAGTGTTTTATTTGGGGAAATATTTGTGTATTGTAATGTTTTTTTACTTTTACTTGTAGTTTTACTTTTTGGCCACAAGATGGCAATCTTGATTTTGTTTACATGACGTTACTCTAAGCGTACAATGTACGCTTAGAGGGACATAGCTTCAGAAAAAGCGTAGCTTCCGAGAGAAGCCGTCGCTTTTTCAGCGGGGGAGAGGAATCAGTGATCGGGCACCATAGCCCGATACATTGATTCCTGGGCTACCGAATCCACGTCCGGGAGTGCGCGTGCACGTACGCAATCGGCCGCGGGAGCGTGCCTGTCCTCCTTGACGTTTTTATACGTCAAGGAGGACAAAGTGGTTAATAACTGAGATTTTCCTATTGTCTAATTCAAAGTTTTGGAGGGAAGTTTTGGGAGGAAGAGGTTAGCTGATCTGCACTGCTCTAAATGACCAAGACATTTGCCAGTAAGGCCCCGTTCACACTACACACGTTTCCAACTGCGTTTTGGCAACGCGTGCAGGAGGCCGACACGCTCGACATCAGACAGTGCATAGAGTGCACTGTCTGATGTTCACACTGCATGCATTCCGGACCAGTGCGGTCCGGGAACACATGCTGCACGAATTTTTTGCAAAAACGCGTGGCTGTCCCATTCACTTTTCAGTGATGGGATCAGCCACGCAACGCACACAAACGCGGATGGCGTGCGTTTGCATGCGTTGCGTTCCACACGCATGGCCATCTGCGTTTTTGATGTGAACGGGGCCTAACACCTCCATGTGAAATGTTTCCTATTCAGAATGGGTGATGGGGGGAGAAAGGAAAAAAAGGAGAGCTTCTTGTACATTAAAAAATAAAAAAAAACAGTAGCTCTGCTGGACCATACAGAAATCTCGATTATGCACGTCTTTCTATAGTGTTCATCAAAGTGCCTTAATGGTGGGCATGTTGGAAGCTGTGGTGCATCAATTGGGGTTATGTTCGGTGCCGTGATGCCTTTATGGGGGAATGCAGGGAGCTGTGGTTCTTCATGCTGGGAGTTGTGGTGCCTCAATGGGAGGCCTGTAGGAGCATGGGAGGGAGTCCACTAAAAGGTCAGGGAATGTTATGGGGGAACTGCCAGATAACCTGGCGGAAGGTCAGTCCGCCCAGCAGAGAGCCAGACCAGCCAGCACAGAAGCCAGGTAACTCTGCCTAGTTATGTTTATGTGATATGCTGCATTTTTCTTTTGTATTACTGGAAAGGGGGCTTCATCCAATATTTTGCTGGGCAGGCCTCCTCAGATCACTGTTAACTACTTCAGCTTCAGTAGTTTTTCACCTTATGGGCTCGATTCACAAAAGCGTGCTAAGTGTTAGCCTGCCTGTGAAAAGGCCCTTAGCACGCCTAAAGAGCTTTAGGTCAAGCAAAGCTTTGCGCGCTAAGTTAACGCACACAAAGTTTAGCACGAAAAGTCGCATCGGGTGCGTCTATAATGTCACACTAGGTGCGCCTATAACGTCGCACCGGGTGCGCCCGAATTGCTGCATGGTGCGCCGATTTGTGCGCACCCGGTGCAATGTTATAGGCGCACCCGGTGCGACGTTCCGCAGCGCTAAACTTTGCGTGCTTTGTTGTGAGCGTGCTAACTACTTAGCACTATAGTTAGCACGCCCAAAGCTTTTAGGCGTGCTAACCAGGTTAGCACGCTTTTGTGAATCGAGGCCAATGCATCCAAACAATTGTCATCTCTCATTCATGCACCAATAACTTTATCACTACTTATCACAATTAATTGATCTATATCTTGTTTTTTCTGCCACCAATTAGGCTTTCTTTGGGTGGTACCTTTTGCTAAGAATTATTTTTTTCTAAATGCATTTCAATGGGAATATAAAAAAAATGGGAAAAAATTTATTATTTCTCAGTTTTCGGCTATTATAGTTTAAAAACAATACATGCTACCGTAATTAAAACTCACATATTTTATTTGCCCATTTGTCCCAGTTAATACACCATTTAAATTTTGTCTCTCTCACAATGTATGGCGCCAATATTTTATTTAGAAATAAAGGTGCATTTTTTTTAGTTTTGCATCCATCACTATTTACAAGCTTATAATTTAAAAAATAATAGTAATATTCCCTCTTGACATGCATATTAAAAAAGTTCAGACCCTTAGGTAACTATTTATGTTTTGTTTTTTTAATTGTATTTTTTTTTTTTTTTATGGTTACAAATTTTATTTGGGTATTTTTGGGTGTGGGAGATAAACAGTTAATTTTAAATGTAATTTATTGTGTGCATTTAAAAAAATGTATGTAGATGTAGTTTTACAATTTTTTTCCTTCCTGTAAGCGTCAGTCTCATAGAAGCCGTCAGTCTTTCTAACAGGGGCTTAGATCAATGAATGGGAACCGTGTTCCCATTCATTGATCTCTGGGATAATGGTGGGAGGCATGGGAGCATGCGGGTATGCGCGCGATTACCTGCGGGAGTGCGCAGAAGCGCGGCAGCAGCCTTTTGGATGTAGTAGATACATCCAAAAGGCTTACATGATTAAGCTCATGTAAATTTTGATCCATCCCTTGACCACACCCACATTCTGGTGCATGGCCACACCCATTTTCCAGCTGGAGTACCCAAAAGTGCCCCAGATCTCTTAGGATCCTAGCTACGCCCCTTGAGTCCCCCATCCCCAAACAACCTAACCTGCCCACTTTATACATAGACCAAGCAATCAGATGAAACGGACCCCATTATATTTTGCCTGTGCTTGTACAAAAATCAGGCTGCCAGCCAAAATTATTAAGCACAACCTTTTCGACCATTGAATGTCTCTATGGAGGCTGCTGATATGAAGCCAAATATTCTGATCACTTTTGAAGGGGGGAGGGGGGATCTGGGTCCTCTAAAATATCCCCATAAAAATTTAGCATTTAGAACAATTTAGATATACTTGAAGTTTGTGACTTTTGTTTCAACTGTATTGTCTTCAAGACTGTTCCAGCATCTTCTTATCTGACATGTTAATGCACCATCTGCATAGAAGAGCGTGGCCAATTTCAATTCCGGATGCCGTCTCTGGCTGGTGGGTGGCTGAAGTTCTTTCCTCTAATCCTCTTAAGATTCGATGACTATTTCCAAGTCCTGGAAACGACCGGCGCCGTCGCAGCACAATACAAACGTCCATCATTCTTTTTTTCTGGGAATTTCGCGGCGCTGAAGAGTGGGCGGATGTTACAGAATTTCTCTTTTCTTGCTTCCGAACGGAGACCGCTTTCTCTCCCACACGCCTTTGAAGTTTGCCAAGCCGGTGAAATTAGAAACGCAAGACCATTCTATTTTCTTCACGCCAAGCAAGATCTCTTTCCTGATGTTCCCGGAGACGCTCGGGCGGCGAATGCTCCGTAATTCACAGGCTTTCCCTCCCAGTGAGGTGATTTGAAAATCATTAGGAGATGTGAAGATCTAGTGAAATAACACTCTATTACAGGACACAGCGTCGAGACTGACGGGAGGAGCGCCGTTTAGGCAGATGTGGAATTGTCATAATTTTTCTAAAGACGACATAATAGCCTTTCATGTACTTGTCAGAGCCGTCCCACTTCATATCTACATGTCGGATAATTCTCTAACATAAAGCTGCAAGTCAGATATCACGGAGAAGCAGTTAGACCAGGCATGGGCAAACTTGGCTCTCCAGCTGTTAAGGAACTACAAGTCCCACAATGCATTTGCCTTTATGAGTCATGACTGTGACTGTAAGACTCCTGCAATGCATTGTGGGACTTGTAGTTCCTTAACAGCTGGAGGGCTAAGTTTACCCATGCCTGGGTTAGACGCTATCACATCCAGGGACTGCTTTCTGGGAAATGAAGGCCAGTCTGTAATCCAATATTATTTCATGTTGTTGTCTGAATTAGATCCTTTGCATGCTCTCTGCAGTGGTGCACACCTCCCAACTTCCAAGGGATACCTTAAGACACGCCTCTGCCACACCTCTAACCACGCCCCCACCACACCCCTCACCATGCATATCACAAGGAATTCAGAACCAAAGATGTAGTTTTATCATTCATACCACACTGGTCCTTTCTATCATCATTATACTGTATTTCTTATTTTCAAATGTTAAAATGAAGAAAAAGTAGAAATTTCATTTATGGGAATAAAGAGAATAAAGAGGGACAAATGAGAGAGAAAGAGGGACAGAGGGATGTGTTTCTTAAAGAGGGACAGTCCCTCCAAAAGAGGGACATTTGTGAGCTATGGTGGTGTAACTACAAAGTCATGGGCCACAGAGCAAACTTTACATTGCCCCCCCCCTCTCCCTCAGCAGGGGTGTAACAATTGCCCCCATGACCCCTGCCATCATGGGGAAGGGGGCCACTCCTGCTAGGAAATGCAGTGTTAAATGCAGAGCGGTGGCAGCAGAGCATTATACAGGACAGGTACTCCTCACTTCTCTCCTGTGAAGCCAATCACTGTGTGGCCAGAGCCGGGACAAGGTCCTCCAGCACCCAAGGCTGAGACACCAATGTGCGCCCCTCCATCCCTCCCACCCCAGCCGTCACACACTGATTTTAGCCTGTCTAATCCCCCCTTATTTGTGACTAATAACAACTGTAATTTGATCTCTCAGCTGTGTCAGCTGCCTGCCATGGCAGAGAGCTAATTGGTAAGCGCAGGATGTTAACAATATGTCTGCTTCCATGAAAGCAGTAAGTGGACACGTAGACACACTGCAGATTTATTGCAGGATCTGTATCAGCTGTGAGGGCCCATTCACACTAGAAGAGCTTTTCTGAGCGCTTTGTGATCGATTAGCGCTTTTCAAAAATCGCTCCCATTCACTTTCATTAAAGGGATACTGTAGGGGGGTCGGGGGAAAATGAGCTGAACTTACCCGGGGCTTCTAATGGTCCCCCGCAGACATCCTGTGCCCGCGCAGCCGCTCACCGATGCTCCGGCCCCGCCTCCGGTTCACTTCTGGAATTTCTGACTTTAAAGTCAGAAAACCACTGCGCCTGAGTTGCCGTGTCCTCGATCCCGCTGAGGTCATCAAGAGCGCACAGCGCAGGCCCAGTATGGTCTGTGTCTGCGCAATACACTCCTGGTGACATCAGCGGGAGCGAGGACACGGCAACGCAGGCGCAGTGGTTTTCTGACTTTAAAGTCAGAAATTCCAGAAGTGAACCGGAGGCGGGGCCGGAGCATTGGGGAGTGGCTGCGCCAACACAGGATGTCTGCGGGGGACCATTAGAAGCCCCGGGTAAGTTCAGCTCATTTTCCCCCGACCCCCCTACAGTATCCCTTTAAAATTGTGGTGATTTTTACCTGTAAGGGCTGCAAGGGAAACATCTTTTTTTCCCTTCTCTCTGCTCACTGGTGAGGGGTAGAAAGATTTGTTCCACCCCAGAAGTCTGCACTTCCTGTCAGCATCAGCAGCATCGGCAAGGCCTAAAGGAGACATTAGCTGTTTCTATTGGCTCTGCTCCTGTCAGTCACAGCTTATCCCCCCCTGTTTGTGTGAGTCACTCTGGCTTCCCACAGACTTACACAGTTAGGGTTTGTTCACACTAACGGCGTTTTTGCCTTTGTTTGAAACGCCGCCCTAAAAGCGATTGTGCAATGATTTCCTATGAGAGAGTTCACATCTGAGCGGTTCGATTCTGATCCGCTCCCCAAAGCGCTGCCTGTACCATTTTTGGGGCGATTTGCCTCAATGGAAGGTATAGGGAAATCGCAAAGCGCTTGAAAAAATGCTTTGTATAGTGATTTTCCCAGTGCTTTCACGAATAATTGGCCTCAATTCACTAAGCTTAACTCCTGTCTTTAATAACTCTTCAGAGCTGTTTTACAGTTATCACAATTACACCATGGTGATAACTGTAAAACAGCTCAGAAGAGTTATTAAAGACAGGAGTTAAGCTTAGTGAATTGAGGCCAATTGTATTTATTCATTTCCAGATGAAAGAGTTAATTTCCTGACTGACGTCAGGAAGTGAAAAACCAGAAAGCGCTTAGGAAAGCGCTTTATAAAAAAAATCGCAGCGCGCAGGCTAAAAAAAAATTCGATTTTAGATGAACAAAGCCTTACCGCTGTCATTTTGACAGCCCAGAAGAGCCGGTAATTTTGGGGGTTGTTACCGCATGATTTAATGTTTATAAATTGACATTTACTGACATTTACTGACATTTGTTGAGGCGTTTACTGCACAAGTCGGTAATTTACCTCACTGCTAATTTCAGCTTGCCATTCGGTAACAGCCTTTATGAATTGACATTTTCCTAAGTGATCGGTAAAGTCAGCTGTTTTCTGCATTTCCGCATGTGGTAATGCTTTATGAATTGAGGCCAATGAGTGGGTGAGCAGAAGAAAGGCATTCATGATTATTGTGACCTGAGGGCCTCATGTGGGCCACGCTGGTCCAGGGGCCCTAGCACAGTTGCCATCTCTGCATCCCCTATTACTACACCACTGGTTGCCTGAAAAGTGCTGCAAACATCTCCTATGCTACATTCTCAGACACTAACCTTCAACTTGCCTTGCAGCTGAGAGAGCAGGTCAGAAACCCCTCCTGCCTCCCCTGTCTGGATTTACCTGGATAGCATATGCTCTTGTTCACACAACCCTCACCAAGCAAAGGGCCCCCGCTGAGCTAAACCAATGAACCAGAATTTTGGATTGTGCAAAAACACACTTAGGCTTTATTTAGTTCTGCAAACAGGGTCGGTTCTCTCATGAAGCAAGGTGAAACATTTGCATCAGGTGCAGAGACTACAGGGGCAGAATGTTTGTAACAGCATGCAGTCAGGGTAGGAGGAGAAGCGAGAGGAGAGCGAGGTGAAGAGGTCATCGTTGAGGAAAAGCAGCTTGTTGTGCTGTGTGAGGAGTCTGACAGTGAGTGAGGAGGAGGAGGCAGGAGAGCAGCAGTGTTTCATTTGACTTGCACAGCAGAAGGGAGGAGGTGGCACTGCTGTCCTGACTGAAGAGGAATGGAGTGGCTGAGGGTGAGCAGGTTGTTTGTCACAGACTCACAGCTAGCCTGTGATTGTGGTGACATATGAGAATATTAAATGAACAGAGTAAATTGTCGGGTGCTGTGCGATCATTCCAAATTGTGGGCGTGTGTGTGTGTGTGGGGGGGAGGGGGCATCCTCACAAGTTTGCCTCAGGCAGCAAAAAGTCTAGAACCGACCCTGTCTGCCAACATGCATCAAACATTGAAAAGTGTCCCTGTAAACTAAAGGATAAGTGCATTTGTAAATCATATATTGTATAACTAATAAAAACGGATAATCATGTTAACCTCCATAATACTTGAAATATTAAAATATACCATATATTACAAAAGGGGGAAATTTCCAGCAGTACATGATACACATATGTGCCAAATCAGACCTTACTATGGTCTAGCACAGCGGAACTGTACAAAAACAAGTTTAGACACACAACGGCTACTAAACAAACAAAAAAATGTGTACAAGCTAATAAGATGCCTTATCAGACCTTACTGCGGTAACATAAGAACCAGCTGGACAATGGGAACCTTACGTAATTGGTCTACATCACTGGAACCCGCCAGTGGCGTAGCTAAGGAGCTGTGGGCCCCGATGCGAATTTTACATTGGGGCCCCCAAGCATTCTATACTGTACATAACAATTGATATGAGGCACCAAAACCTGCCAATGGCAACTACAGTGTCAGAGGTGCAAGAAGGGGATGGGGAGCACTTTGTTAATAATTACCACTATTCAAAGCATCTATAGAAGTGATTATTATGAGCACAGGACCAATAGAGAGCTAATACTGCAGCTGAGGGAAGGCCCCTCGGGGCCCCTCTGGCCCAAGAGCCCCGATGTGGTCGCAACCTCTGCACCCCCTATTGCTACGCCCCTGCCCCAACAGCTAACTTTAACCATCCTATCCCTACACCAAACCTTAACCACCACCCCTCATTGATAACCTGAACACCCCCCCCCCCCCCACGTCTAATCTTAACTGTTCTCCATGCCTACCCATAAACCCCTCCCCCCCACACACACCTACTCTTAACAGCCCCCCACACCTTAACCCCTGCCTCCGCCTCACATTTGGGTGCCCAAATTTCCCCTCATAGCTGTTATTTATATGGGTACCTATAGCGGTGCCCAAACTTGCATCAATCGCAGGCGTCCAGATTTCCTGTTTTCCTGTTTCCCCTGTCAGAGTTAGAATCTCCACTTTAATGGTGCTATCCGAGGAGTTTAAAAATAATAAAAGATCTACTTACCCTGGGCTTCCTCCAGCCCCTGTCAGCCGTCCTGTGCCCTCGCTGCACATCCACTTCCTGCAGATGGCTTGGGGTCCCCTCTGGTGCAAGATGCTGAGCTCGGCAGGTCGGCATCTACTGCGCCTGCGCGAGAGCCGCTCGCGGTGGTGATGACATCAACTCGAATGTGTACTGCGCAGGCGCAGTAGTTCTGTACCTGTGCAGTACACTCGAGAGGACGTCAGTACACTCGAGAGGAAGTCCTCGATTTCCTTTAAATAATGACAGTTCCTGGTCTGATCTCCATTCTACAAAATGAGGCAGCAGCTCATAGTGGAAAGAAAAACACATAAATCAGTAGCACTCAATAATGTGAGAACAAAGAAGTATTTTTGGAATAGTAAAAAAATTATGAGGTTCAACGCCACAAAAAAAGCAATTTGCGGAACAAGCAAAACCCAACGTACAGCCGTGAATACGAGTAATCATCACGCCATGGACTTAATAAATGATACTTTAATTAATCTGATTAAAAATCCTGTAAGGAGGGCAACCAGCAGAGACAGTATTGAAATACTGGAGCAAAGCAAAACTATCAAAGCTATTAATAACAGCCATAATAAAGGACTGAAGAATGATTTCCATATACAGTACGACACAACAGCAATCTATGTACGGTACCCTAATAAAATTATACACAGCACACACTGTATGATTTAATGCATGCATGAAAAAAGGGTGCCATAAAATAAGGGCCCGGCAGGATAACGAAATGACACCAGTGGATAACGAAATCTCAGTAACGATAAACATTGTTAGCGAAATTGGTTAACGAAAGACAGGAGTCGATAATGAAAATATATTAACGTTAAAGAGGATCTGTAACGTCAAAACGTTCCCTGGGGGGTACTCACCTCGGGTGGGGGAAGCCTCCGGATCCTAATGAGGCTTCCCATGCCGTCCTCTGTCCCTCAGGGGTCTCTCTGCGGCCCTCCGTACAAGATGATGTCAATATTTACCTTCCCGGCCCCTGCGCAGGCGCTCTGACGGCTGTCGGCTCCGAAGTAGGTGGAAATACCCGATCGCCGTCGGGTCTACCTTTTCGATTTGTGAAAGGGTGTTTCTGCAGAGGGAGTGGTTACGGTTAGGCACCACTGGGGGGGGGTAGGGTTAGGATATTGTTGAATTACATAAAGATTTTTAACGTTAATATCTTTTTGTTATTATTTCCCGTCTGTTTTTACAACGATATTTATCTTTAAGTTTGACAACAATGTTTATCTTTATCAGATTTTGTTATCAACTGGGCCCTTTTTTATCACGCACGCCATTTAATACCATGTTCTTGCCAATGGTCCAATCTTAGTTTGTAACCACCAAGCGAAGTTTCACCATTGCATATAAAATAAAAAATTTTTTAAAACTGTATTCAGATTTCAATGAGCTAAAAAGCTTTCTGAACTAAAAAGGCTGAAGTGTGACACATTTTTAGCTAGCATAGTCTTAAGAATTGCAGTTGTAAAGGGCTGGTTACTTAACCACTTAAGGACCAGGGCATTTTGGAATGATCGGTGCTGCGTGGGCTCTACAGCCCGCAGCACCGATCAGGTATGTGCCAGGGCGATCAGACTTCCCCCCTTTTTTCCCCACTAGGGGGATGTCCTGCAGGGGGGGTCTGATCGCCGCCAGCTACTATTGATTTGCGGGGGGCGGGCTCCTCAAAGCCCCCCTCCGCAGCGTTTTCCGGGCTCCCTCTGCTTACCTCCCTCTCCCATGTCCTCTGTGCGGCGCAGGACGGATATCCGTCCTGCGCCTGATAGAATAGGCTTCTGCCTATCAGATGCCGGCGATCCCCGGCCAATCAGAGGCCGGGGATCGCCGATCTGCCTTACGGCGCTGCTGCGCAGCAGCGCCGTGTGATGTAAACAGCGGGGATTCCTTCCCCGCATGTTTACATTATGCGTGCGAGCCGCGATCGGCGGCTCGCACACTGTTCACGGAGGCAGTCTCAGTGAACTGGCATGGAAAGGCCGGCCGTTTCCATGCTATACTACTAACGACCCGCCGACGCCTATGGGCGTTAGGCGGCGTTAAGTGGTTAAAGGACCTCTGTCACGAAAATCTTAAAATGTAAAATATATGTAAACATATACAAATAAGAAGTATGTTTCTTCCAGAGTAAAATGAGCCATAAATTACTTTTCTCCTATGTTGCTGTCACTTACAGTAGGTGGTGGAAATCTGACAGAACTGACAGATTTTGGACAAGCCCATCTTCTCAGGGGGGACTCACTGGGTTTTCTTTATTTTTAAAAGCACTTAGTGAATGGCAGTTGCTCTGTCCAACTGCCAAAAAAGTGAACGGTGAGCAGGGAGGCCGGCTAGCATCTTTGTATAAATATTTTTCAGGGAGTGTCTTTATAAAGAATGCTGAGAATCTCCTATGGAGAGATGGGCTAGCCCAAAACCTGTCAGTAATGTCATGTAATTTCTACTACCTACTCTAAGTGATAGCAATATAGGAGAAAAGTAATGTATGGCTCATTTTACTCTGTAAGAAATCTACTTCTTATTTGTATGTGTTTTAAATTTGAAGATTTTTGCAACAGTTCTTATTTAAAAGGAACCTGTAACATAAAAAAATCCTCTGGGGGATACTTACCTTGGGAAGGGGAAGCCTCAGGAGCCCCAGTGAGGCTTCTATGTCCTCTGTAGCCTCAGGAATCCAGCGCTGGCTCTCCCAAAACTTCCCCCGACGACAAGCACCAACAAGCACTGTGCAGGCGCCGCGCAGCCATATTGACTCACCACGATCCAGCAAAGGCGCAGTAGCGGCTCTCCAGTGGGCTCAGGTGGAAATAGCCAAGTTTAACCACTTAAGGACCCACCCTTTACCCCCCCTTAAGGACCAGCGCTGTTTTAGCTGATCTGTGCTGGGTGGGCTCTGCAGCCCCCAGCACAGATCAGCGTGCAGGCAGAGCGACCAGATCGCCCCCCTTCTTTCCCCACTAGGGGGATGATGTGCTGGGGGGGTCTGATCGCTCCTGCCTGCCGGGTGTTGCGGGGGGGCACCTCAAAGCCCCCCTCCGCGGCGAAATCCTCCCCCTCCCTCTCCTACCTGGCCCCCCCTGGAGATCCGGGCTGCACAGGACGCTATCCGTCCTGTGCAGCCAGTGACAGGCTGTCTCCTGTCACATGTCGGCGATCCCCGGCCGCTGATTGGCCGGGGATCGCCGATCTGCCTTACGGCGCTGCTGCGCAGCAGCGCCGTACAATGTAAACAAAGCGGATTATTTCCGCTTGTGTTTACATTTAGCCTGCGAGCCGCCATCGGCGGCCCGCAGGCTATTCACGGAGCCCCCCGCCGTGAATTGACAGGAAGCAGCCGCTCGCACGAGCGGCTGCTTCCTGATTAATCAGCCTGCAGCTGGCGACGCAATACTGCGTCGCTGGTCCTGCAGCTGCCACTTTGCCGACGCACGGTATAAGCGTGCGGTCGGCAAGTGGTTAATCGGGTCTGTTCTACTGCGCAGACGACTCATTCGGCTATTTCTGCGCTTGATCGCGGTAGGTAAATATTTACCTTGCATTTCTTCGAGGGCTGCCAGCGCTGGATTGGCGGGACGGAGGAGGACGAGAGAGCCTTATCAGGATCCAGAGGCTTTCCCTCCTGAGGTTAGTAACCCCCAAAGGGGTTTTTATGTTACAGATTTGCAATAAAAATACTCTCCAAGTCTTTTTTGTACCTTATCAGCAATATTTGCGCCCATTATTTGCGATTTAGTATAATCTTATATTGAGAAGTTCTGCTAAATCTTTGCGACATGCCATGTCCTTCTGGTAGAGATTTCTGGATACCTGAGAGGGTTATAATCCCACCATCTGCATACAAAGCAGTGACTTATGCTGAGTCAAGATATTTAATTCCTGTGAAACAGAGGTATCCAGTGTCCACACTTTTTAAGCTTGCAAGCTACTTTGAAAATTACAAAATGAAAATGATCTACCATGTAGAATCTACCTACCAGAACCAGATCATCCACAAGGCAAACCTAGGCAGTTTCCTAGTGCCTGCAGAGAAACTAGGGGCCTGGTGGATGCTAGCCCCCTCTAAATCACATTAAAAAAAGCCAGGTGACCATCAGTGGTGGGCAAAAACTGCTATCTTGCCCAGTACCCCATTTCACCTTAAAGCGGAATGAAACCCAGCATTTCTTCTTTGCTCTAAAAATGTATTTACAGCATATTATATGCAACCAGCATTTTTTTTTTTTACTAGAACAGTATTCAAAGGGTTACACACAGGACTTCAAAGTTCAGTGCAGAGAAATCTGGATGCATCCGAAGTGGAGATAATGTTATCTTGTGTTTACTTAATTGTACCAAGTGAGGAATGTGACACATTCTCTGACTGTGCAGAAGCTCCTGGACACAGACAGACACTCAAAGCATTTCTGCCTTCAATACATAATGAATAAAACCAGTTATGAATAAAATGCAAAGTCAGCTCTCAAAGCAAAAAACTATACTTTTGGGAACTTGTAATTTCTAAATGAATAATAATACTTATGCACAAATGCAAATATGATAACCGTATGGCTTATACAAAAAGTAGGAAACTTGTTTTTATTGAATATTATGTCAGGGTTTTATACCACTTTAATTCTTTACTGCTACCCACATATGCAAGCCCCAACTGCAGACTGCAGCACATGCACAACGTCAGACCAGATTACCACAAGTCGCCAGTCAAATAGATTCATATCATAAACTTAGCCAAATAAAACAGTGCTTCGTCAAACAGAGTCACAATATCATATTTACAATACCATGCTCAGTGTCTGGCAATATTGTAATCAATATCGTCCCTCAACTTTGACGAGATTCCCTGTCTCTGCACTGGTCACACAGCCCCACAGCATGATGGAACCACCACCATATTTTACTGTAGGTAGCAGGTGATTTTCTTGAAATGCTGTGTTGTTTTTCTTCAATGCCCAAATAACTAAATTTTAGTTTCATCAGTCCACAGCACCTTATTCCAAAATGAAGCTGGCTTGTCCAAATGTGCTTTAGCATACCTCAAGCAGCTCTGTTTGTGCTATGGGCGGAGAAAAGGCTTCCTCTGAATACAGCATCTCCTTGTGTAAAGTGCGCCGAAAGGTTGAACGATGCATAGTGACTCCACCTGCAGCAAGATGATGTTGTATGTCTTTGGTGCTGGTCTGTGGGTTGACTCTGACTGTTCTCACCATTCGTCGCCTCTGTTTATCCGAGATTTTTCTTGATTTGCCACTTCGAGCCTTAACTTGAACTGAACCTGTGGTCTTCCATTTCCTCAATATGTTCCTAACTGTGGAAACAGATAGCTTAAATCTCTGAGACAGAGACACCTTTCTGTATCCTTCCCCTAAATCATGATAGTGAACAATCTTTGTCTTCAGGTCATTTGAGAGTTGTTTTGAGACCCCCATATTGCTACTCTTCAGAGAAATTTAAAAGAGGAGGGAAACTTACAATTGACCCCCTTAGATACTCTTTCTTATCATTTGATTAATCTGCGTATGTAGGTCAGGGGTCACTGAGTTTTTCCAAGCCAATTTGAGTTCCAATAATTAGTTCTAGAGGTTTTGGAATCAATAAACTGACAACAGTGCCCAAGTTTATGCACCTGCCTAATTTTATTTAAACAATTATTGCACACTTTCTGTAAATGCAATAAACTTCATTTCAGTTCTCAAATATCACTGTGTGTGTCTCCTATATGATATATTTAACTGACATTTGTATCATAACAACTAACGATTTATACAGGAAAATCATGACGATCAACAAGGTTGTCCAAACTTTCGCATCCCACTGTAGATTTACTGTCTCTACTGGTAAGAAAGGAAATTTTAGATTTCACCTGCTTATTTTTAACCTGACCAGGGCCCTGCTCTGATTCCTGAGCACAACATCTGGCTTTCATTTTAGAGAGGTTTTGTTCATATCTGTATAATGGGGTTGATTGATTAATGTGAGGAGCGCGAGTTGTGTGCAGGCTATGCGTGGTAGTGCAGCGTAGCATGCGCTGGTAAATTACACACGCTCAATTCACATAACGGCCGCTCCATTCATCCCATCCTGGTCCAGTGGCTTTATACGATGTGATCCCTGCACTTTTATTGCCCCAATAGGCTGCCTGTCAAGTGAAACAACACCAGTGTGAGGTCATGTAGCTTGCTTGCTTCCAGACGTTTTGAGTTCTGATAAGTCATTAAAAAGCATGATTTGTTATGTTTATCTTCTAGATTTGTAATCTTGGCTGCTTCTTCCCAAAAGTGAAAGGAGCTGCATATGGAAGAGAGGGGCACATGTAAATAGCAAAAGGAGGGGCTGCTGCACATGGAGGAGGGAGTTGCTCTAAGAAGGTGGAATGCTATAAATAGGGTTGGCTCTACTTCAAAGAGAAAGGAATGCAGAGGTTGCCATCTTCATACCCTTATAAACAATGCCGGGTGCCTCACTTCAGTGCTGCTGTTCAGCCTCTAATACTATAAGTCACTGGCCCAGAATGAGCACTGGCTGCATGCTTGTTCCAGGGCTGTGACTCCACTGGCTGCATGCTTGTTCCAGGGCTGTGACTCCACTGGCTGCATTCTTGTTCCAGGGCTGTGACTCCACTGGCTGCATGCTTGTTCCAGGGCTGTGACTCCACTGGCTGCATTCTTGTTCCAGGGCTGTGACTCCACTGGCTGCATGCTTGTTTCAGGGCTGTGACTTCACAGGCTGCATGCTTGTTCCAAGGCTGTGACTCCGCTGGCTGCATGCTTGTTACAGGGCTGTGACTCCACTGGCTGCATGATTGTTACAGGGCTGACTGCGCTGGCTACATGCTTGTTCCAGGGCTGTGACTACACTGGCTGCATGCTTGTTCCGGGGCTGTGACTCCATTGACTGAATGCTTGTTCCAGGGCTGTGACTCCACTTACTGAATGCTGGTTAAGGTGCACTAAAGCCAAAAGCTCAGCATGACAGCCAGGAAACTTTCATTGCTTTTAAGGGGATGAAGATGGCAGCCTCTGTATTTCTCTCCTTTCAGGTTCATTTTAAAGTGTACCCGAGGCGACATGTTCCATGATGAGATAAACATGTGTATTTACAGTACAAAACAGGCTGTTTTACTTGCAGCCATAAAACTTTTCCTGGCAGAATACAACTTCTGAGAGCAGAGGGAAATAAAATACATGAACTATTGACCTTATTCTAACTCTGGGGCACTTAATAGGCTGCCACTGAGCAGAGCCAACAAAACATTCAATCTAGTTTGTAAATGTTGAAATATAAAATAAAACCATGGGATATCTAAAAAAAAGTCATTTTTTAGGAGTAGGAGGATAAATACAATTGTTAATCTATTCAGTTTATTTCCTTCTTGAAAGCGTTATTTGGCAGAAGACACTTGCATTCTCCTATGGTAAGTAAAGCATAGATGACAGTGTTCACAGATTAGCCATTCTGCCAGTGTTCCCCCTGCGTATTACAGAAGCCGATCCAGAACAAGGCAAGGAATAAATCTTCACTCATTAGATGAGACTAGAAATGTGTGCTTAAAGTTTAGTAGTCCATAAAAGAAAGCTCATTTTGCATGTGGCGCAGTTCTTTCTCCTTGTAAGCTGGTTATCAGAGAGGCATAATTGCCTCTTCACCACTTATGGGAACCGTGCAATCCTTCCGAGCTTCCATTACCTGAACAAGCCTTTCACTTCATTGAGGCAGCACTACTACTTACATGGCAATCATGCTTTCCTTCCAGGTCCCTGGGCAGCCGGGAGCATGTCTGTACAGCTAATGTGATGATGAGCGTCTAGGATTCGGGGTTCACTACACCCCACGTTACCCAGAGAGACCCCCAGACAGCAGTGTGCTGCTAATGTGATGAGCGTCTAGGCCTCGGGGTTGACTGGCACCCCACGTTACCAAGAGAGACCCCCAGACAGCAGTGTGCTGCTCCTGTAATGGGGATAGTGTTGGCCTGGGGGTTCACTGGCACCCCACATTACCCAGAGAGATGCACAGATAGCAGTGTTCTGCTCCTGTAAGTGGGAGCGTCTTGCCTGGGGTTCACTGGCCGCCCCCCTTTATCCCGAGAGGCCCCCAGACAGCAGTGTTCTGCTCCTGTAATGGGGAACGTCTTGGCTTAGAGGCTCACTGGCACCCTACGCTACCCAGAGAGACCCTCAGCCAGCAGTGTACTGCTCCTGTCATGGACCTGGGGGTTGACTGGCACCCCATGTTACCCAGAGAGACCCCCAGACAGCAGTGTACTGCTCCTGTAATGGGGAGTGTCTTGGCCTGGGAGTTCACTGGCCGCCCCCTTTATCTAGAGACACCACCAGACAGCAGTGTGCTGCTCCTGTAATGGGGAGCATCTTGCCTGGGGGTCACTGGAAGCCCCCCTTTATCTAGAGACACCACCAGACAGCAGTGTGCTGCTCCTGTAATGGGGAGCATCTTGAAAAAGTGAATCAAATAAGGGCCTGAAAGAATTGCCTAGTGATACATCCCTGGTTCCACTTTACCTCACAGTCAGAAACTTTAGATGAAAGACTGAATTCTCTATTTGGCATAATTGCTGCTTCATTAACTATGTAGATTTCTAAGATATCAACAGTTCTATGAGGTGAAATCCCTTCCTTTGGCAATAACACTAATGAACTGGAAACTAAAATGGACCAAATGATTGAATGTATGAACGCCTGGGAGGTGGAAAATGCTGCATAGAAAATGGATGAACTTTCCCTGAAAATACAGCAAGAAGATCAGGAGAGCAGAGATAGAAGCCAAAATCCCACCAGTTTCTGGGAAGGTCCTTGACGATCACCACACTATGGAGGAGAACGTCTTAGGCCTAGGGAAAGGATGAGACCAGGAGACCTTATGGTTTAGTATTGTTAGAACAAGTGGATTATATAATGATGTGGGTAATGAATACTCACAAAGGCGGGTTGCCCTGATGCAACCAGTGACAATCGCATGCAGAAAAAAAACATTTCCGCTCAGTGTTCTGGAACCCTCTGGAACCAGGCGGTCGCTCTCATCCTGTGGTCATATATACTGGTGGATGGTCTCCCCAGTAATATAGTAGCACCTCAAAGAGGTGAGGGATACGGAGGCAAAACGGTGGAGGCGCCCTTAAAATCTTATCAAAAAGCCAATATCGGAAAATAAATAACTAAAATAAAAAGAGGTATCTTACCTCATCAGGAGACTCACATAGGTGGAAAAGGGAGTCTTTATTAAAATTAAGGGGTTAAACTGTAGACAACGCGTTTCACGGGACACAGCTCGCTTAAGATTTTAAGGGTGCCTCCACCTTTTTGCCTCCAAAATCCCACCAGACCTGTTTGGATTTTTCAAAAAAATATCCCTGGATATCCCACATGGATTAGAGGCTGGATAGAGCCCTCAGAACCCTCACCCCTAAACCTGAACCAGGCTCCAGGCATACAGCTATAATGGTCACATTTCACTATTATTAAAACAAGGAAGGTTTATCCTGAGCTGCCACCAGAATTAAGACTACAGACTACAAAGGCTCCCAAATACAAATTGGCAAAAATATTTTTCGATGGCCATCCTCCGCAAATTCCGTTCTTTACAGCCAGAGACCACCTTACTGCAAGGACACACTATAAATCATCATTGGGGGTTTCCTTTCAAACTTCAAGGACAAAAATTGTACAGTTGTACAGAGGCGCCAAAAGTATAAAAGTAGGATAAAATGTTTTAAAAGAGAACAATGGGGGGTTAGTGGTGAACTTATTTCCCCAAAATAGACATAGAAAAATGTTGCTTAATTCAACAAAAGCAATTTATTTACATACTCCGGATAGATGCAACGCGTTTCGTGGGCACATCCCACCTCATCAGGCAATAAAATTGGAGTACAATCGACTAATACGTTGTTAGTACAAGCTTAGCACCTCTGTACTGAGCTGGTACTGAGAATGTCGATTGTACTCCAGTTCCTCCAGAAAAGTTCAGACTCTTAAAGAGAAACTCCAACCAAGAATTGAACTTTATCCCAATCAGTAGCTGATACCCCCTTTTACATGAGAAATAGAATGATTTTCACAAACAGACCATCAGGGGGCGCTGTGTGACTAATTTTGTGCTGAAACCCCTCCCACAAGAGGCTCTGAATACCGCGGTACTCTGGGCAAACTGCCACAATGTAACAATGTTCACAGACAGGAAATGGCTGTTTAAAGCTGTCTGTAACAGCCAGAGCAGCTAGAAACAGCTACATAACTTGCCCACAGTAACAATGTCACCATATAATACATGTCAGAATGTGAATCTGGGAGAGGAAAGATTTTACAATGAGCAAACACTGACTAAATCATTTATACATAATAATTGTAAAAACGAAGCACTTTTTTTTATTAAATTATTTTCACTGGAGTTCCTCTTTAAGATTCACAATGGTAGTATCTAGGAATCTTCCCTCTCCCCACTTCTGTTTGTCTTATGTATAGAGCACTTATCCGCTGCAATCAGAGAGTCACCTGGCATTAGTGGTATCCAAGTTGGAAGCAAACGTTAAATTGTTGGCAGAAGATAGGGGGAATAATCTAGATTATGATTCTTCTAAACAGGGGTATAACTAAAAAATATTGGGCCCCAAAGCAAAACTATGATGGGGCATTCCGAATGTTCACAGCACAGCCTAGGGGCCCATGTGCCAGGGGGTCATACAACAAGTGTACCCACAATGAATCCCCCACAGGGACACTTCTATTGGGGAGGGGGGGGGGGGTCAAGCTGTTCCCTCACAGTCCTGGGGCCCCCTGCAGTTGCTGGAGATGCTCCTCCCATTGTTACCTCTCAGCTTGTGAGGAAAATGAGGTGCATATTTTGGACAGAGTGGTACATTAGCCACTTATCCTTTTCCTCCTGCCCACTCCAGCTTCCGCCTTCAGGAGTAAAATACCGGCCAGTTGTAACAAAAAACTACCAGGCATGTAAGCAGCTTTTTCTCCCAGGTGGCAGCCATGCTTAATACAAAACCATGCTATTTATCCAGCACAGACACCAATTCTGATACAGCTAGGACTGGAAAGCATTACAGAACTGAAAATGGACACTTCTCACTCTGTTAGCTACCACTTAATAATAATCCAAAACATTTGTATAGTGCTTTTCTCCTGTTGGACTCAAAGCGCTCAAGAGCTGCAGCCACTAAGGGTGCGCTCAAGGGGCCACCCTAGTGCACAAACTTCCCTGACACCCCCAAAAATACAAACTGCAGCAAATATCGGCAGGGATTGCGTTGGGGATTAGGTATTGGCTGGGGGGTTAGTTAGGGTTAGGTATCGTTTGGTGGGTGGGTTGTTTAGGTTTAGGCTTTTATTGGCTCTCAGATTACCCTTTTTACATGTATGCTGGTTTATTTGTTGAGAACGGTGGACACGTGATTGGTTCTACATCAGGAAATTTCTCGAAAAACTTGACATGATTGGCCAATCATCAAATTGATTCAAATCTCACATTCATTATTTTTTCTTTAGTCGACTGAATAATGAATTTGTGACTGCAACAATTTCTATTTAAAATCTTCTTCCAATGGCTACAAAACAGCAATACTGACCTACAAAGGTTTCTGATTCTATTTCAACTTATGCAAAGCCTGCATAGAAAATGTACCTGGAGTCTTGCTGTACATACATTATACTCTACCTGAAGCGAGAACGTCAGTGAGGGACATAACGCGCCCAGCAGACCTCGGGCCGTGCGTTTGTGCTCTTTCTCTGGTTTTCTTCTGTGCTTGTTTGAACTCCATGGACAGTGAGAGTTCTGCATTCCCTGTTGTGCATCCAGGTTGAGTTTCCAGCCAAAGGCTCTTGTGTGCTTCTGTTGTCAGGCTGAAAAGTGAATATGTCACACATGCAGCAGAACAGAGCTGTGCTGGACCTCAGCCATAGATGGCCAGGTGCTTGGCTAGCGATGCCGATGTGCCCAGCAGAGGTGAACCGCCAGCACTACAGGACATATGCTTGTTGTGGGGAAATGTATAATGTGACTCAAGATGTATCTCAATCACACAAGTGCATCCTGGGATACTAGCTATTCACCATCTCTGATATCCAGCTGCTACATGGAATGTATGAACATTCAAAGTCTTCCTGTACTTATAAATGAGTGTTCTAAATCCATGCTTAAACCAAAATTAACCACTTAAGGAACGAAGGCTTACACCCCCCTAGTGACCAGGCAATTTTTTACTAATTGGTGCTCTGCAGCTTTAAGAGCTCGCTGCAGAGCACTACATTGTAGCACACAAATTACTCACAACCCCCCCCCCCCCCCCCCTCTTCTGCCCATCTCTGTTGGTGGGCTCTGATCACTGCTACAGGCAGTGGATTTTTTTTTTAAATTAATTTTGTTTCGTATTTATTTTATAATAAAAATGTCATTTTTTTACATTTATCCCTCCCCGCCAGCCAATCACATCAGCCAAGCTGATCGCTCTCTGAGTCTCACGGTTGTCCCCAGTACAGCGCTGCCGTAAATCGCAGCGCTGTACAATGTAAATAGACTGCAGTTTTGCCATCTAACAGTCTCCTAGCAGCGATCGCCGCTGGAAGCGGGGATCGGGGATGCGCACGCTGCAGCGCACATGATGCCCTGCAATCTCCGCCCCCAGGACTTCACGCCAATTGGCATGGAGCGGTGGTTAAGTAGTTAAAGTAATCAAAGTAAATCTATGGTGCTTCACCCATTTAATTTTACCCTCCTTGCTGCGTTCTCTATTGCCTCCTCTCTTCCTCCTATTCCTGATTATCATCTGAATGGCAGTCTATTCCCTCTCCTCGGAAAAGCCGAACACGTAATGTTATGTCCACTTTGTCCACATGAACTTGTATGGGCCCATAACCAGTGGTTACGCTTACTGACATGTCAGAAGCTTGAATTGTGATTCCCAGGAATAAGATGGAGGACTGTACTGAGGAGCGATTCACGCATCACGGTGACGTCACGGAACAGCAAGTATAAGTATTTATATCAAACTCATCGGTAATAGAGGATTAAGTTATCCCCAAGCGAAGGAAAGTTGATAAAGTCTGGGCATAAATGGTCCACTATTCAGTTGAACTGCCTTGCATTATAGGATGTCATTCTAATACACCAATTCTCAGCGGAGGGTGATGAACTTGACTGAGGCCCAGTGCACACCAAAGCCGCTAGCAGATCCTCAAAACGCTAGAGGTTTTTGAAGCAGATTTCAGAGCGATTCTAGGCATGATTAGAGCGGTACGAGAATATTGGCCGCGATTAGAAATGGACGCATGTGTTGCCGCAAAGCTCATGTCTATCGGCAAACTTCAATGTTTCATAGCCGGTTGATAGCCGTATATTTTACTTTTTAATATACGGCTATCAACCGGCTATGAAACTTTGAAGGTTGCCGTTAGACATGAGATTTGCGGGCGGCAACACACGCGTCCTCTATCATCTGTTACAATGTTTCCTCTCTGGCTCCGGTCTCTCCCCCTCCTCTGATGTGAGATGTTTCCCCTGAGCCTATACATAACAGCTTGTGCTGTGTAAGCTGCAGTACTGGCGTCACTAGCGGGGGTGCGATCCGCACCCCACTTGACTCTATGAAAGGGCCGGAGGGGTGACACTTGCCAATGCCAACCTGTACATGCCTTGTAGCTCTATGTCTCTATGCCGCAGTTGCAACTTTCAACAGCGCACAGCTTGTTACAGGCAGAGGATCTCCGACGCTGGCTACAGCAGAAGTTTCAAGTTAACATTTCCCCTTCTCTCCCGCCCTCCAATCAGTAAAGTCCTTTACTATGCTGGTGCCTCTCTCCAACCAATGAAACAGAGGCAGCCAGCTGAGAGCCCGCCCACACAATCCCTGGCCAGACCAGCAGCAGCGTGAGTGAGAGAGAAGCGATCCTCCTCAGATTCTTGTGTTCCTTTTCCTGCAGCCAGGTTCATATAAGCTGACCTGTCCAGGCATAATCTGCGTCCTGTTGTGATCTTATCTTCATTATTCACTCTCTGCACTTTCTGGACGCTGTTTGCCTCCTCCCCTTTTATTTACACTTTTGTTTAGCTCAGGCATGCTGTCTTTCTCAATGGGACAGCTTATTTTAATTTTAACAGCAATTGATTCTATTTGGAAATACTGTATTATTAATAGTGCATGAATTATTTTTTATTTCATGTATTGTTTGTCAAATTACTGCAAACTGCAATAGATTAACTCTTAAATAGAACCAGAGATGATCTAAAAAGATTTTATACATACCTGGGGCTTCCTCCAGCCCCATCCGCACGGATCGCTCCCACGCCGTCGTCCTCCGTTGCCCGCAACTACGATAACCGGCTCCCCATTTGCGTATCTCTGCAGCAGCCGCTGGAGAGATACGTAGAGGGCGCACTTCTCCTGCATAGCCCGGCTCCGATGACGTCAGTGACGGGAGCCTGTTCTCGTAGTTGCGGGCAGCGGAGGAGGACGGCGGCGTGGGAGCGATCCGTGCGGATGGGGCTGGAGGAAGCCCCAGGTATGTATAAAATCTTTTCTTTAGATGATCTCTGGTTCCCTTTAAGGTGGCCATACATCAGGCGACTTGGCAACTGATTGACCATCTAATTATTATAATCGAAAGTGGATGAAAATTGGAGCCGCCAAGTGCATGCGCGACTGACAATGCAACCAATTTCAGGACGAAATTGGTTGCATTAGGCAATCGGACATGCTGCAAGATGTAAGGCCAACCTGCTTGATAGGGTAACAGCAAACGATATGGGGAGGAGCAACGAAACCCCCGGTACTGTTCCCGCAATATGTGTGTGTAATGTGTAAATGTGCTGTAATGTGCGTTTATAAATTACCTGTCCTGTGTCGCGGTGGCTGCCTGTCTTCCACCTCTCTTCAATTACCCGCATACATGCTGCTGGCGCATAGCATGCCGGTGCGTGATGTCACACATGCGCCACACCGGCAGCGTGTATGCAGATAATTGAAGAGAGGCGGAAGACGGACGGCCAACGCAACACAGGACAGGTAATGTGTAATTGCACATTACAGCACATATACATTACACACATATATACACAGCGGCCAGGCAGAGGATGTGCTGTCCGATTCCCAAGAGATTTCAGCATGAAATTGATCGGGAATTGGACTGTGGTGTATGGGCAGCTAAAAGATCACTCTCCTATCAGATTCGATCACAGAGAGATTTGTCTCATGGTCGAATCTGCCCATCATCGCAAAGTGTATGGCTATCTCAAGGTGCCCATATATCTAGTGATGTACGGGCAGATCCACCAAGAAACAAATCTCTCTCTGACCGAATCTGATTAGATAGAGATCTGTTGGTTGCCCATACACAGCAGGCCTATTCCCAATCAATTTCAGCTTGAAAGCTCTCGGGAATCGGCCGCCTCCGTCGCTGCCCCCTAATGTATATGTGCCCCCCGGCCTGTGCATTTATACTGTCCACTGTTGCCTGCCACAGTGCCAGTCCCTCTTCTGCATTTCCACCCTATGTGGCTACTGTCATATAGTGCTAGGGGCCGTGTGTGTGATGTCATGTGCTATACGCCGGCAACGAGTGAGATGCGGAAATGGATGGGCACCACAACAGGCAACAGCAGACAGGTGAAGCATAACTGCACGGGGGCACATTTGCATTAGGGGGGACAGAATGAGGGGTTCCGTCTTGCTTGTCACGATATCCCATGCCATTACTGCCATGGACCCAATTTACTACGACAGTCCGGGATTTCCCAGCATGTCCGATTGATACATTCAACCAATTTGTTGAATCGTTAAACGGGCATGCTTAGTGTGGCACCAATTTGCATCAGATTTGATCATTATTGAATCGGATGGTTGCTGGGCCGCTGAGTCGTCTCATGTATGGCCACCTTTAATTTTCCCTAGTATTGACTTTATTTAGTATTAATATAGCGCCAACATCTTACGCAGCGCTGTACAGAGTATTATCTTGTCACTGTCCCTCAGAGGAGCTCACAATCTAATCCCTCTCATAGTCATGTGTCTATGTATGTATCGTGTAGTGTATGTATCGCTGTCTTGGGCCATTTTAGGGAGACGCCAATTCACTTATCTGTATGTTTTTGGGATGTAAGAGGAAACTGGAGTGTCTGGAGGAAACCCACACAGACACGGGGAAAACATACAAACTCTGCGCAAAAAGTGCCCTGACTGTGATGTGAAACGAGGACTCAGTGCTGCAAGTCGAGCGTGCTAACCACTATGCCACCATTAGGAGAATTGATATTTTGCACTGGCCACTTTGAGTTACACTGCTACATTACAGTTGGCTCAGCACACACTCTGCCACAGCTATTTTCGTTGTGGTGTGCCCCGCGCGTTGTACTCATCCCTTTTCTCCAAACTTCAGCCGCAACACAGCATGCCACCCCCCCATGGCACACACACACCACACAAAAAAATTGACAGAGGGTGGGGGGGGGGGGGGGGGGGGGGGCAGGGGTGTCCATGAATAGTCCGCACCAGGTGTCAAACACCCTAGCTACGGCACTGCAGCCACCCCACATCCTCTATACAGAGCTGTAGTGTCGCACCCATCTACTTGCTGCAGGGAGACCAGAGGAACTGTAGCTGGAGTTGTCCCATGCCTAGTATAAGCATATAGAACGTGTGCAGGGCTGGTTCTCTCATGAAGCAAGGTGAAACATTTGCTTCAGTTGCAGCATTTTTGTACTGTGTACCTTCCTGGGATGGAGTGGCTGACGGAGAGCAGTTTGTTTGTGACAGACTTATGCTATTGAGCTGCAGCACGCCATGTGAGAACATTGCATGAAGCAAATTGGATGTGTGCGATCTTTCCAAAGTGTGTGTGTGGGGTCTCTGTATTCAGCAGTTGAGAGTGGCGGGATGGCGGCACAGCTGTGCAAAGAGCTGCATGCTACATCCTAGCTGCACTCTGTTCCCCCAGCTCCGGCCTACTCAGCAGCGCTTCCCTGACACCGTCACTTTTTATCTCGGGGCTCCGGTGTATATGTTCTTCTCTCAACTAATACATTTTAATGATCTTTCTGAATGTAGCTGCTGCCTGTTATAAGGATGATAGAGAAACGTGCATTTCCGGGGACATGGAGAGCTGAGTGCAATTAATAACCCCCGAGATGCTAGAAATGAGCAGTTGCCAGGTCCCCCGACTCCACATCTACATGGGTGGGCATCTGCATACAGAAAGGGAACCAGATCACCTGCTGGGGTCTGTACTCTGACATTCTCTATCCAGGGACAAACTAGCAGCCCTTCAGAGAAAGGTGGGTAGCTCTGAATAGTCACTGTGTTGGGGATGGGTCGACAGCTCCAGCTATACTCGGGTACCTCGGGTATACTCGGGTACCTCTAATTGCCGGAAGCTATTTATAGGACTATTATACTCTGAAGATCAGAACCAGCACGAGTCCACTGTACGGTTCCTGTATGGGTACTAAGCATCACCTAAATGTATGTAGAGGCCAGTGCTCTGTCATGCGTTTCTATATGCCGTGCACCCTCATCTATTCTACATTAGAGCTTATTCCTCTTTCATGATGTGTATATTTTGTATTGTACAGATGTAGTCTTGTCACTTAACTCCCTCAGAGTGGCCACAATCTAATCCTTACCATAGCCATGTCTATGTATGTATGTGAAGTGTATGTATCCTGGTCTAGAGCCAATTAAGGGGGATGCCAACTAACTTATATGTATGCTTTCCGGATGTGGGAGGGACAACAGAATGCCCGGAGGAAACCCACAGAAACGGGAAAAACATACATACATACATACATACACCGAGCCGGGGGTCCCAGCGCTGCTAACCTACCCACGCCATCCTGATCGTGCTGCCCCCAACGTAGGTTAAATATCTTCGTTATTCATAGGTGGGCGGATACGGCTATTTAGCCGCCCAATGAAATGATTTATTATTCTTTCTCACTAGTGTTTCAGGAAGCCCACCTATGAATAACGAAGATATTTAACCTACGTTGGGGGCAGCACGATCAGGATGGCGTGGGTAGGTTAGCAGCGCTGGGACCCCCGGCTCGGTGTATGTATGTATGTATGTATGTTTTTCCCGTTTCTGTGGGTTTCCTCCGGGCATTCTGTTGTCCTCCCACATCCGGAAAGCATACATATAAGTTAGTTGGCATCCCCCTTAATTGGCTCTAGACCAGGATACATACACTTCACATACATACATAGACATGGCTATGGTAAGGATTAGATTGTGGCCACTCTGAGGGAGTTAAGTGACAAGACTACATCTGTACAATACAAAATATACACATCATGAAAGAGGAATAAGCTCTAATGTAGAATAGATGAGGGTGCACGGCATATAGAAACGCATGACAGAGCACTGGCCTCTACATACATTTAGGTGATGCTTAGTACCCATACAGGAACCGTACAGTGGACTCGTGCTGGTTCTGATCTTCAGAGTATAATAGTCCTATAAATAGCTTCCGGCAATTAGAGGTACCCGAGTATACCCGAGGTACCCGAGTATAGCTGGAGCTGTCGACCCATCCCCAACACAGTGACTATTCAGAGCTACCCACCTTTCTCTGAAGGGCTGCTAGTTTGTCCCTGGATAGAGAATGTCAGAGTACAGACCCCAGCAGGTGATCTGGTTCCCTTTCTGTATGCAGATGCCCACCCATGTAGATGTGGAGTCGGGGGACCTGGCAACTGCTCATTTCTAGCATCTCGGGGGTTATTAATTGCACTCAGCTCTCCATGTCCCCGGAAATGCACGTTTCTCTATCATCCTTATAACAGGCCAGCAGCTACATTCAGAAAGATCATTAAAATGTATTAGTTGAGAGAAGAACATATACACCGGAGCCCCGAGATAATTAGTGACGGTGTCAGGGAAGCGCTGCTGAGTAGGCCGGAGCTGGGGGAACAGAGTGCAGCTAGGATGTAGCATGCAGCTCTTTGCACAGCTGTGCTGCCATCCCGCCACTCTCAACTGCTGAATACAGAGACCCCACACACACACTTTGGAAAGATCGCACACATCCAATTTGCTTCATGCAATGTTCTCACATGGCGTGCTGCAGCTCAATAGCATAAGTCTGTCACAAACAAACTGCTCTCCGTCAGCCACTCCATCCCAGGAAGGTACACAGTACAAAAATGCTGCAACTGAAGCAAATGTTTCACCTTGCTTCATGAGAGAACCAGCCCTGCACACGTTCTATATGCTTATACTAGGCATGGGACAACTCCAGCTACAGTTCCTCTGGTCTCCCTGCAGCAAGTAGATGGGTGCGACACTACAGCTCTGTATAGAGGATGTGGGGTGGCTGCAGTGCCGTAGCTAGGGTGTTTGACACCTGGTGCGGACTATTCATGGACACCCCTGCCCCCCCCCCCCCCCCCCCCCCCCCCCCCCCCACCCTCTGTCAATTTTTTTGTGTGGTGTGTGTGTGCCATGGGGGGGTGGCATGCTGTGTTGCGGCTGAAGTTTGGAGAAAAGGATGAGTACAACGCGCGGGGCACACCACAACGAAAATAGCTGTGGCAGAGTGTGTGCTGAGCCAACTGTAATGTAGCAGTGTACTCAAAGTGGCCAGTGCAAAATATCAATTCTCCTAATGGTGGCATAGTGGTTAGCACGCTCGACTTGCAGCACTGAGTCCTCGTTTCACATCACAGTCAGGGCACTTTTTGCGCAGAGTTTGTATGTTTTCCCCGTGTCTGTGTGGGTTTCCTCCAGACACTCCAGTTTCCTCTTACATCCCAAAAACATACAGATAAGTGAATTGGCGTCTCCCTAAAATGGCCCAAGACAGCGATACATACACTACACGATACATACATAGACACATGACTATGAGAGGGATTAGATTGTGAGCTCCTCTGAGGGACAGTGACAAGATAATACTCTGTACAGCGCTGCGTAAGATGTTGGCGCTATATTAATACTAAATAAAGTCAATACTAGGGAAAATTAAAGGTGGCCATACATGAGACGACTCAGCGGCCCAGCAACCATCCGATTCAATAATGATCAAATCTGATGCAAATTGGTGCCACACTAAGCATGCCCGTTTAACGATTCAACAAATTGGTTGAATGTATCAATCGGACATGCTGGGAAATCCCGGACTGTCGTAGTAAATTGGGTCCATGGCAGTAATGGCATGGGATATCGTGACAAGCAAGACGGAACCCCTCATTCTGTCCCCCCTAATGCAAATGTGCCCCCGTGCAGTTATGCTTCACCTGTCTGCTGTTGCCTGTTGTGGTGCCCATCCATTTCCGCATCTCACTCGTTGCCGGCGTATAGCACATGACATCACACACACGGCCCCTAGCACTATATGACAGTAGCCACATAGGGTGGAAATGCAGAAGAGGGACTGGCACTGTGGCAGGCAACAGTGGACAGTATAAATGCACAGGCCGGGGGGCACATATACATTAGGGGGCAGCGACGGAGGCGGCCGATTCCCGAGAGCTTTCAAGCTGAAATTGATTGGGAATAGGCCTGCTGTGTATGGGCAACCAACAGATCTCTATCTAATCAGATTCGGTCAGAGAGAGATTTGTTTCTTGGTGGATCTGCCCGTACATCACTAGATATATGGGCACCTTGAGATAGCCATACACTTTGCGATGATGGGCAGATTCGACCATGAGACAAATCTCTCTGTGATCGAATCTGATAGGAGAGTGATCTTTTAGCTGCCCATACACCACAGTCCAATTCCCGATCAATTTCATGCTGAAATCTCTTGGGAATCGGACAGCACATCCTCTGCCTGGCCGCTGTGTATGTATGTATATATGTGTGTAATGTATATGTGCTGTAATGTGCAATTACACATTACCTGTCCTGTGTTGCGTTGGCCGTCCGTCTTCCGCCTCTCTTCAATTATCTGCATACACGCTGCCGGTGTGGCGCATGTGTGACATCACGCACCGGCATGCTATGCGCCAGCAGCATGTATGCGGGTAATTGAAGAGAGGTGGAAGACAGGCAGCCACCGCGACACAGGACAGGTAATTTATAAACACACATTACAGCACATTTACACATTACACACACATATTGCGGGAACAGTACCGGGGGTTTCGTTGCTCCTCCCCATATCGTTTGCTGTTACCCTATCAAGCAGGTTGGCCTTACATCTTGCAGCATGTCCGATTGCCTAATGCAACCAATTTCGTCCTGAAATTGGTTGCATTGTCAGTCGCGCATGCACTTGGCGGCTCCAATTTTCATCCACTTTCGATTATAATAATTAGATGGTCAATCAGTTGCCAAGTCGCCTGATGTATGGCCACCTTAAAGGGAACCAGAGATCATCTAAAGAAAAGATTTTATACATACCTGGGGCTTCCTCCAGCCCCATCCGCACGGATCGCTCCCACGCCGCCGTCCTCCTCCGCTGCCCGCAACTACGAGAACAGGCTCCCGTCACTGACGTCATCGGAGCCGGGCTATGCAGGAGAAGTGCGCCCTCTACATATCTCTCCAGCGGCTGCTGCAGAGATACGCAAATGGGGAGCCGGTTATCGTAGTTGCGGGCAACGGAGGACGACGGCGTGGGAGCGATCCGTGCGGATGGGGCTGGAGGAAGCCCCAGGTATGTATAAAATCTTTTTAGATCATCTCTGGTTCTATTTAAGAGTTAATCTATTGCAGTTTGCAGTAATTTGACAAACAATACATGAAATAAAAAATAATTCATGCACTATTAATAATACAGTATTTCCAAATAGAATCAATTGCTGTTAAAATTAAAATAAGCTGTCCCATTGAGAAAGACAGCATGCCTGAGCTAAACAAAAGTGTAAATAAAAGGGGAGGGGGCAAACAGCGTCCAGAAAGTGCAGAGAGTGAATAATGAAGATAAGATCACAACAGGACGCAGATTATGCCTGGACAGGTCAGCTTATATGAACCTGGCTGCAGGAAAAGGAACACAAGAATCTGAGGAGGATCGCTTCTCTCTCACTCACGCTGCTGCTGGTCTGTAGTGTTGTCCGGATCATGAACGATTCGGATCTTTGATCCGAATCTATTTTATGAGTCGATCATCCGAATCATCAAAATGAACGATTCGGATCGCAAAAGGGGCGGGGCCAGGAGCGACACGCCCCCTCTCAGCGGGCAGCGGGGTCCTGGAAGCAGGGATCGCTCTGTTGGATGGGAGCCAGCCTTGCAGGGAGACAGGTAGATGAGAGAGAGGGGACATGGGTGCCACTGCCAGATATGTGTAGAGCACACATACTGGCTGCAATGTGCTGCCCATTCTAGGCTGGCTGTTCCGTAGTTGTGCTGCACAGTGAACACATGGGAAGCTTTTGGCTCAGCACAGCTCAGTAACTTTGCAGACAGTGTGATTGAAAGGCAATATAATCCTCCTGCACTCGGCACTAAACAGCTGCACTTATCTTCTGGGAATGCTTTCTTTCACTGTGCGACCTTTTCTTTCAAAGTGTACAGATGAACATATAGGTGAAATATATGTAAAGCATATGACTTCAGCATGTGGGTATAACGTGCAAACATATCTGCTCGTCCCTCCTCCCATCTCTGTCCACTCCCTGCCCTCTGTCCATCTTCTCCCCTTCTCTGTGTGTCCACCCCCCTCCCCTTCTCCTGTCCACAGACCTGTCCTGCTGTTCATTTCACCCCCGAATGCTTCCGGTAGTAAAATGATCCGAGATTCGGATCAAAGATCCGGATCTCTTCAATGATCCGATTCGAATCATCCGGATCATTGAAAAGATCCGAACTTCCCATCTCTACTGGTCTGGCCAGGGATTGTGTGGGCGGGCTCTCAGCTGGCTGCCTCTGTTTCATTGGTTGGAGAGAGGCACCAGCATAGATAGTAAAGGACTTTACTGATTGGAGGGCGGGAGAGAAGGGGAAATGTTAACCTGAAACTTCTGCTGTAGCCAGCGTCGGAGATCCTCTGCCTGTAACAAGCTGTGCGCTGTTGAAAGTTGCAACTGCGGCATAGAGACATAGAGCTACAAGGCATGTACAGGTTGGCATTGGCAAGTGTCACCCCTCCGGCCCTTTCATAGAGTCAAGTGGGGTGCGGATCGCACCCCCGCTAGTGACGCCAGTACTGCAGCTTACACAGCACAAGCTGTTATGTATAGGCTCAGGGGAAACATCTCACATCAGAGGAGGGGGAGAGACCGGAGCCAGAGAGGAAACATTGTAACAGATGATAGAGGACGCGTGTGTTGCCGCCCGCAAATCTCATGTCTAACGGCAACCTTCAAAGTTTCATAGCCGGTTGATAGCCGTATATTAAAAAGTAAAATATACGGCTATCAACCGGCTATGAAACATTGAAGTTTGCCGTTAGACAACACACGCGTCCATTTCATTGTGCGGCTAAATAGCCGTATCCGTGATTAGAGAGGTTTTCTAAACATGCCTAGCGTTTTTGGGAGCGTTTTTGCATAGCAGATTACTAATATTGTTACAGTAAAGCTGTTACTGAGCAGCTTCTGTAACAAAAACGCCAGGAAAACCGCTCTGATCTAGCATTTTTCAGAGCGGTTTGCGCTTTTCCTATACTTTACATTGAGGTAGAAACGCTTCAGCAAACCGCAAAAGTGCTGCAGGACCCACGTTTGCAGTTTGCTAAAAACCTCAAACCGTTTGCGAAACGCTTCAAAAACCGCTCGGTGTGCACCAGGCCTTACCTGTATAAACATGTGATAGTGGTCAGAGCTATAGTTAAGCAGGAAGCATAGTAGCCAAACAGATTTAAAAAAGAATATTCATCTGTTGATTATAGCCTGTTATAGATTTTTGACACCAGTGGCAACCTCATGGTGTTAATGATGTATCTGTGCAGAATGTTTTAAATGTTGAGCATGTTTTGACTCGTCAGTGCTGGAATGCATGTTTGTCCTGGTAAAGGTAATTGGCCAATAAATAAGTGTTTGGGACATAATTAGATGTGGTGCTTTATACCTACATTTCTTATGCTTCTTTGTTCTTCCCCCCACCTGCCATACATGATTGAGAGCCCATGCATCTCCTCTCACAGAATGGTGCCTGGGCTGAGCTCGCAGATGCTGCTGGAGTTTATGAAACATGGGGAATCCTTCCTGCACTAAGAAATGAATACGTGCATGAGGGAACTTTCTGGGTCCAAAACTAAAGAACAGCAGGTGGAACAGGAGGTGGGTATAATTACACATAAAGGATTTTTAGAGTTTTCTCTTTGGGGGATGGATTTTTTTTAAAGGGAAGCTAAAGTGAGTAAACTCCCTTCAGATTTGATCCATACCTATGTAGCGAGAAGGCTCCAGATTCTTTAGAGCCTTTGCATTCCTTGTTCCCTCCCGTTGTACCTGCGCCGTTCCCTGTTGAAGCTTATTGACTTGCTAGGTCTACAGTATTCCTTGGGCATCCTTCTAAACTACTTCCGTAGTTTTGAAGAAGAGCGTATCCATACTGAGCATGTGCAAGCCTGGACTCATTTGGTAGAGTGTGACCAAGGTGATGGCAGCACACCACATGTCTACATATTTTGCTAGCCACATTCTGGCATCTTCAGGGCTTCTTCCTGTTGCTGGGCGGTGACCATGGTGGCCTGTTTGTTGGTAAAATAGTACAATATGCAGACAACATCCCTGGACCTGCAGTGATCAGCGCCTCTTGATCTCGTTTCCCAATGAATTCTGTCCAATAAGAAAGACATAGTTTTGGATCAGTACTTTAAATATTCCTTGTAGTTTGGAATTCAGGTTCTCCTACCCATAGTTTAGGGGAAGTCTGGGATAAAAACATACATTTTCTAGCAATCGTACAAATCATAATACCTTGCAACCTTTTTCTCTATTTGTGTGCCTCCTACACCTTGTCCAGTAAAATTACGGATTTGACGCACAGCAGGGTTTTAAGGGCAGAAATTACATTGCATTGCTAAATTAGAGGCATAAAGTGCATAAAGTGCTTAAAACATCTTGCGTGTGTATACATCAATCAGGTAGTGTAATTAGTGTACTGCAGTGTAATTAGTGTAGGTGCAGTGAACAGGTATGCACTGACTGGTATATAAAACAGTGTGCAGTCACACAGATGCAGTGAAAGGTATGCAGTGACTGCTGGTGGTATAATGCAATGTGCAGTCACACAAGTGCAGTGAACAGGTATGCACTGACTGGTATATAAAACAGTGTGCTGTCACACAGATGCAGTGAAAGGTATGCAGTGACTGCTGGTAGAATATAATGTGCAATCACACAGGTGCAGTGAACAGGTATGCACTGACTGGTATATAAAACAGCATGCTGACACACAGATGCAGTGAAAGGTATGCAGTGACTGCTGGTGGTATAATGCAATGTGCAGTCACACAAGTGCAGTGAACAGGTATGCACTGACTGGTATATAAAACAGTGTGCTGTCACACAGATGCAGTGAAAGGTATGCAGTGACTGCTGGTAGTATGATGCAATGTGCAGTCACACAGGTGCAATGAACAGGTATGCACTGACTGGTATATAAAACAGCGTGCTGTCACACAGATGCAGTGAAAGGTATGCAGTGACTGCTGGTGGACTGGTATAATGCAATGTGCAGTCACACAGGTGCAGTGAAAAGTTATGCACTGACTGGTATATAAAACAGTGTGCTGTCACACAGATGCAGTGAAAGGTATGCAGTGAAAGGTATGCAGTGACTGGTATTATAATCAAGGTGCAGTCACACAGGTGCAGTGAAAAGGTATGCACTGAATGTGCTGGGCCTGGCACAGTATAGCAATTAGCAAAGGCCAGCTGAAACAGACAGGGCTGTATAAGCAGTGTCAGTGGGCCACACACACACAAAACAAAATAAACACATCACAAGAACATTAGCTTTCAAAAGAGCTGTTTTAGTGGTGCTTCTCAGCAACAAATATCAGCAAGGAGCAAGCTAACAGACCTCCTAACTATCGCTTTCCCTATCTCTCCAATGTCTCTCCCTTCTCTCACTAATACAGCAGCACACAGAGTGAGAACATGGCCGACGCTGCTGCCTTTTATAAGGGGGGGGGGGAGGCAGGAAGGAGTGCAGCCTAATTGGCTGCCATGTGTCTGCTGTCTGTGATGTAGAGGGTCAGAGTTTAGCCCAATGACGTAGTATAGGGGGGCGGGTCAAATGAACTCACGTCATTTGCGTGAACAAGTTCGCGTTTGAACTGTTCGGGCCATCTCTATTAAGGTGTGATATTTGAGTTACCACGGTTTAGTGAATCAAGCCCCATATGCGGGACAGGTGTTCCAGCCTCGCAAAGTTTACTCAAACACCTTAAGGCTCCTCGTTAAATTTGCTTTCAGCTCTTTTTCAGTAGATATAAGATCTCATTTCGAAATATTCCCACTAACGTAAATCTAGGAGGTCTCTTTTATCCAGCATTTGCCCATTTGAATAGATTGTTTGGCCTTTACAACATAATCATAGGAGTTCCCTTGCAAAAAAGACTTCTCTAAAGCCGGCCCAAAAACCTCATTTTGCTTTAGCCCCGTCAGCGTGGGCTGATTTCTGTTGAAATCCTATAGGACTTGCAAATATTTTTAAACATGTAGAGGGTGTTCTTAATTATCACCAAGCTTTGTATCATGTCTTGTGCAGAGGGATTGGGGATCCAAAGAAGGTAAGCGATCAATTCATCAATCTCCACCCACTTTTTATTACCCCTATGACAGCACCAATCGACAATCCTAGTGAGTGTACATGCCATAAAATATCTCTGTAAATTTGGGACCCCAGTGCTCCCATCCCCACCCCACCTTTCCTACTAATCCTGAGTTTTGACCTCTGCCATACACATTAGCAAATCATCAGTCTCTGGGTTCTCAGCTCTTCCACACTGAACTTCCTTGGAAATGCTGCCATATTCACTTTGGACCGAAAAAAAAGGAAAAGTTAAAATCATACATTCAGTACAATCATACAATCCTACGGACACTGCACACTGATGGGTTCCTTGGATGCAGACCAAGGAGGATGCCACTTCTCCAGATAAGGCACACAAAAGCTCGCTTGGCCTTTGCAAATGCTCATCTGGACAAAGAAGAAGACTTCTGGTCTTTCGTGTTGTGGTCAGATGAAACCAAAATTGAATTGTTTGGTCACAATGATGTCTCCTTCCATTCGGCATAAAAAAGGAGAAGCCTTCAATCCAAAGAAAATCATCCCCACTGTCAAAAATGGTGGTGGGAACCTAATGCTTTGGGGGTGTTTTTCAGTCAATGGACCAGGGAACCTAATCACAGTAAATGGCACCATGAAAAAAGAGCAATACATGAGGATTCTCAGTGAGAACATCAGGCAGTCTGCAGAGAAACTTGTCCTTGGGCACCATTGGACATTTCAGCATGACAATGACCCAAAATACACAGCAAAAGTGGTGAAGAAATGGCAGACAACAACATTAATGTTTTGGAGTTGCCCAGCCAAAGTCCTGACTTGAATCCAATTGAGAATCTGTGGGGGAGCTAAAGATCAGAGTGATGGCAAGAAGACCCTCCAACCTGAAAGATTTGGAGCCCATTGCTAAAGATGAATGGGCAAAAATACCTGAAAAGACATGCAAAAAGCCTTTCTGCAATTATGGGAAGCGTTTGATTGCTGTAATAGCCAATAAAGGCTTTTTTGTTGATTAAGGAGAAGGGTGTGAATAATTTTGGATTGGGCACGTTTTGCTCAAATGTAAATAAAAGCTGAGAAAGGGTTTTTTTCCCACAATAATGCCTCTTGTACATCATCTTATTATCTTTTGGGAGACACCTATGTCATTTTCTGTAAAAAAAAAAAAATGCTTGCTGGTTGAATAAAAGTAACATTAAAGGATACCCCAACTGAAATGTGACATAATGAGATAGACATGTGTATGTACAGTGCCTAGCACACAGATAACTATGCTGTGTTCCTTTTTTTCTTTCTCTGCCTGAAAGTGTTAAATATCAGGTATGTAAGTGGCTTCAGGTATGTAAGTGGCTAAAATTCCCCTTTTTTACCTCTTTCTTGCTCTCAGAAGCCATTTTCTGCTAGGAAAGTGTTTTATAGTTGGAATTTCTTATCAGTGAGGGTCACACTGTAGTCACTTCCTGTCTGAGTCAGGACTGAGTCAGCCACTTACATACCTGATATTTAACTCTTTCAGGCAGAGAAAGAAAAAAAGGAACACAGCATAGTTATCTGTGTGCTAGGCACTGTACATACACATGTCTATTTCATTATGTCACATTTCAGTTGTGGTATCCTTTAAGTCAAAATTTGCCAGGGGTATGAATAATTATGGGCAGCACTGTATATACATGTTTTTTTTATTTAATAGAAAGACTCTGGTAAAAAGTATACTGAAATGGGATCATTAAGAGTTAATAAAACTGCTAATGCTTATCTGTACTCTTCTAAGTATAATAGTGGTTTCTATATTTGACACCCAGAATTTGCCTGCTATCTCTATTAACTGTAATAAAAGTTATTGAAAAGAATCGGCACACCAACGTGGCAATTCCCTTAAAAAAGACTTAATATCCCCATAGAATTAAGCACTTCTGTTCAAATATAGTCTTACAATGAATCAAAGCGAAAAATCTTAATTAAAACGTTCGTCTTGCAATTAACTCAATCAGGTAAATTCAATCAATTAGCAAGTTGAACATTTGTATTGATGCATGCGTGGGCTGCAAAACATATGCAGAAAGTGCCCTCTAGTAGCTTGTATTTCAGATATGTTTATGTAGAATTTATATAGATGATGGAGTACTAAGTCTTTATTACTCATGGCAATGTTATATAATGGCTTTGTGTACGTTTATAGCGGTGCTCTCATTTCATTATATATTGTCTATACATACAACATATCCCGCAGACTCTGAGAATATGATCACAGCAATAGGCAATCACTGGGTCCACATGTCATTGAAGCCTTGCTGCATCTCCCCAGCAACAAGAGGGGTGAGTCCTTCATCCATGTTCAGTAGGTGGCCGGTTCCCATGGCGATACAATCTTTGGAAGATGTGGCAGAAGGCTACGTGTGTCCATAGCAACACTTCTTAAACCCAGCTGTAGGCAGACAGATAAAACACGGATGAAATACAGATACACGTGGAACATCTAATCTGACACAGGATTTGTAACTCTGTCTATCCATTCCGGTGATTTACTTCAAGATATCCCAGACAAGCGGGATAGCCTAATATTTAAACTTACTTTTCTACCTTGCAGTCTAAGCAAACACAGACACAATTTTGATTGGGTTGCACAGAGCAGCAGTACAATGATTAGATCATCACTGGGGTCCCTTTTTCAGTAAGGGGATTGGTGGAAGGAGCCAAAAAAGATTAAGCGTTTCGTGGGTTGTGCCTGCTTCGTCAGGTTCACATTGTCTTTCTATAGAACACCAAGAGACTAGGTGTGCCTTTTGAAAATAATTGTGCTTTTTGATACCCTACCCCTCACTCGAGGTAAGATTGATTATTTCCATAATCCCTATTATAATTTTTGTTAGGGTGCCACTTCCCACCTATGCACCAGAGACACCCTTTACTCAAGAAGGTTTCTAGTCTAAGAAAGGTTGTGGAACTGAATCTATGTGTGCCAGTCTGAGAGTAGAGATGTCACGAACCCGCAGATTTTTGTTCATGAACCGTGAACGCGAACTTGCGAAAAAGTTTGCTAACCGGCGACCATTGCGAACCACAATAGAATTAAATGGGCAGGGGAACTTCAAAAACTACAAACACTGTTTTTGACCACAAAAGTAATGGAAAAGATGTTGCAAGGGGTCTAACAGCTGAAGGGGGCATGGCGGAGTGGGATACACGCCAAAAGTCCCGGGGAAAATTACGGATTTGACACAGAGCAGGGTTATAGTCCCTAAAAGCCAGAAATCACATTGCATTCCTAAATTAGAGGCCTAAAGTGCTTGAAAACATCTTGCATGTGTAGACATGGATCAGGTAGTGTAAGTAGTGTACTGCTTCACACTGACAGACCAAACTCACTGTGTAACGCACCGCAAACAGATGGCCATGCTGGTGCGCACGTTGGCAGCTTTCCAACCTATATGGTCGGGCTGAGGTAGCTCAATGACTGAACAACAGCGACTGTCCAGCTGAGGAAGATGAGGTGTTCTGTGTTAAATAGTCAACTACAACCTGGCAATCTTGGGAGTTGATGGCACGTGCCTTCTGAACACTGTTCTTTGGTCCAGGGCCGCACGAAATCACATCAGCATGACCTCGAACATACCTGCAGGGTGACCTGCCTTTGGCTCTGCCTCTTTGTTTTGTGCATATTGGGGGGATGAAGTGAAAGGTATGCACTGACTTGACTAATACAATGTGCAGTCACGCAGATGCAGTGAAAGATATACACTGACTGCTGGTATAATACAATGTGCAGTCACAGAGGTGCAGTGAAAGGTATGCACTGACTGCTGCTATAATACAATGGGCAGTCACACAGGTGCAGTGAAAAGGTTGCAGTGACTGCTGGTATATAAAATAGCATGCGGTCACAGAGATGCTGTGAAAGGTATGCAGTGACTGGTATATAAAACAGCGTGCGGTCACACAGATGCATTGAAAGGTATGCAGTGACTGCTAGTGCAACAATGTGCAGTCACACAGGTGCAGTGAACATGGATGCACTGACTGCTGGTATATAAAATAGCATGCAGTCACACAGATGCAGTGAAAGGTATGCAGTGACTGCTGGTATATAAAACAGCACACAGATGCAGTGAAAGGTATGCAGTGACTGCTGGTATACCAATGTGCAGTCACACAGGTGCAGTGAAAATGGATACACTGACTGCTGGTATATAAAATAGCATGCAGTCACACAGATGCAGTGAAAGGTATGCAGTGACTGCTATATAAAACAGCATGCGGTCACACAGGTGCGGTGAAAGGTATGCACGGACTGGTATTAGAATACAATGTGCAGCAGTCACACTAGGCACTGAATGTTATGGGCCTGGCACAGTATAGTAATTGGCAAGAACCAGCTGTGACAGACAGGGCTGTATATGCAGTGTCAGTGGGCCACACACACACAAAAAAAACACATCACAAGAACATTAGCTCTCAAAAAAGCTGTTTTGGGGTGCTTTTCAGCAACAGATATCAGCAAGGAGCAAGCTAACAACAGCCTCACTAAGCTTTCCTTATCTTTGCAGCAACCTCTCTCCCTTCTCTCACTAATACAGCAGCACACAGAGTGAGAACATGGCCGCCGCTGCTGCCTTATATAAGGGGGGGGGGGGGCTCCAGGAGGGAGTGCAGCCTGATTGGCTGCCATGTGTCTGCTGACTGTGATGCAGAGGGTCAAAGTTTGGCCCAATGATGTAGTATAGGGGGCAGGTTGAACTCGCATAAAGTTCTAGATTCAATGCGAATGCGAACCCGCGTTGTTTGCGCGAATAAGTTCACATGCGAACCGTTCGGGACATCTCTATCTGAGAGATGCAAGATTGTTGTCAGCCAGGGTTGTACGAGCCTTCTGTGTCACCAGCTGGAGATGACGAGTCCTCAAAACGTCCGAGGTGTAGTGTCTACCAGTGGCGTAGCTAAGGAGCTGTGGGCCCCGATGCAAGTTTTACAATGGGGCCCCCCAAGCACTCTATACATAACAATTGATACGGCACACCAAAATCTGCCAATGGCAACTACAGTGTCAGAGGTGCAAGAAGGGGATGGGGAGCACTTTAATGATTACCACTACTCAAAGCATCTATAGAAGTGATTATTATGAGCACAGGACCAATAGAGAGCTAATACTGTAGTTGAGGAATGGCCCTTCGGGGCCCCTCTGGCCCAAGGGCCCTGATGCGGTCGCTACCTCTGCAACCCCTATTGCTACGCCCCTGGTGTCTACAGAGAAACAGCAAACTCCACCAGTGCATTCTACTGACAGACTTTAGGGAAATGTCTTCCAAGTTGGGACCTTCAGTCTGGAAACAGCTGACTGCATCAACACAGATTGCCAGCTCATGATGCAGAAGTATGGATAGAGACAGGAGAAGTGAGGATTGTGCTGCAATTGTCAGCATGTCACTACAAGCACTAGACACAAATGATAGTCAAGCCATTAATAGAAAATCAAAAAAACAAGGGCAACCACTCACATGAGAATCAGTCAGTAACAGAGGGAATTATTGTAGAACCTCATCAGTCAGGTTCCTGCCTGGTGTGCTCTGCCCACTAAACCTCTGTAGATTTTCTGAAAGCATTTGCACATTTGCCCATTTCCACACATTTAACCCCCTCCCAACTGCCTAACGCCGATTGGCAGCGGGAGGGTGTCAGCTACAGGATGCTGATTGGCGTCTAGTCCTGTAGGCGGGGATTAGCAGGGAACACGCGCATGGACGATCGTTCCCTGCAGAAACACGGAGTGGAGCTCTGTGATCAGCCTGCCTTCCCGCGATGGCAGCTGGCAGGCTGTTTGAAAGAGAAAGGGAGAAAAAAAAACATTTATTTACATTTGTACAGCGCTGCGATCTAGCGCAGCGCTGTACAGGGGACACTTAACTGCCCCTCCAAGCTGCTCAGAATCAAATCCCTGTAATAGGCTGATGCCTATGAGAGGAGGATAAAAGTATGGATCGCAGCCTAGGGCCAATTTAGGGAGGGGGGGGGAGGAATAACTATAGAATTTTTTTTTTTTAAAGTCTCTTCTTTTTAAATTAAAAAAAGAAAACGAATGATCGCAGCAGCGATCAGAGACCACCAAAAGAAAGGCCTATTTGAGTGAAGAAAAGTAGGGCAAATTCATTTGTTGTATGGCCGTGCAGCAAACTTAAAGCTGCAGAGTCTGAATTGAGAAAAATTGCCTGGTCAATAGGGGGTGTCAACCTGTGGTCCTCAACTGGTTAAGGTAAACAAGTATATAGCTGTGAGAAATAATACAGCCAGCCCCAGGCCGTCCATGAGGCAGGTTCCTCAAGTGGCAGAAGTGTGTGGGGGGGGGGTGCCTGCCTGGCCGTGGGTGGGGTGGCCGCCGAGCTGGAGGGAGTAGCAGCCAGGAAGGGGTAGAATCGGGCACAGTGGTGGGGATGGGGTTCAGACGCCCTCTCCCTCATCTGGAGCTCCCCTGTTCGCTCTCCCCTTCCAGCTATGATTGCTACATTTAGAGCCAGCAGTGATCGGGGAAGCAATTACTCACTTACTTCCTTGTGTTCCACTGCTTGCTGTGTCACTTCCTGCAATGCCACCCACTGTACTTCAGTTATATTAGTTATTTACTCAGTGAGTTATTTACAAACCTGCATCGGGGCACAGGAGGGGGGCCCATGGAGAGGGAGGGAGGAACAATGTCGTCCCCCCCACCCCACTTCTGCCGGGCACTCCAGTCCTCAAGCCTGAACTCCAATCCTCGCGAATCTTGTTGCCTACCAGGTAAATGCTGCCTGAAGCATGTTACATCATGGGAGGTCTGGCCCTGAATTCTGGGTAAAATCAACTGAAATTATCAATTGGTCCAAATGAAAAATGTATATTCAAGAGGGGCCAGGGGTGCAGTAATATGAAATTTGTATGTATGTTTGGGTCCCCAAAGCCGGTGTTGAGCCCCCCAGGTCTCCCACCATTCAGTATTGCTGGTGATGAGCCCCTGCAGAGTACTGGCAGTGGAGGGCACTCGCCACTCCCTCCTTTATGCTTTTATCTTCATCTCGCTGATGTCTTTTCTCAAGACTCGAAAAATGCTGCCTGCTCATGTACAGGCAGCATCGGGAAGATGAACGTGAAAGTAAGCAGGAGGGAGCGTACCAGGCAGGAAGGAGACCAAGGAGGTCCATCTGCTGGCTCTGGGTGAAACAGCCCTATAGATTCCGGCTGAAATCTATTAAAAATCTATTTGCAGTATGTGGCAGTAGATAGATCTATGTTTTGGCTAAACTGGTTGGCCATTGATTAATGTATGCCAACCTCAAGTCCACTTATGTCCACCTATGTGTGCATTCCTGGGCGGGAGGTGAATGCTCCTCATGCTCTACCCCTTCACCATTGTAGTTATGCGAATATGAGATGTCAAATAAAGAAACAGTGGTTTTCTGACTAGCTGCATTCAAAGGTTATCCATACAATACTCAGACACAAACAACATGAAACAGGTCATTGTACGGTACTCAATGATTTCTGGATCTGCTGGAAATAATACTGTCAGTAGTGGCAGGTGTCTGAAATCGGATGGAAATCTGACTGTAGACTAGGCTGTTTGTCCTCTCCTACTTCCCTGTGGGACTGCAGTCTGGTGCATTATGTAACCTTTGAGGGACAGCATGAGATGGAGATTCCAACATACCTGAGCTTCTTACCAGTCCACGACCCACTAAGAGTGAAGCTACGGAATCAACAGCAAAGCAAGTGCATTAGGAAAGCTCCAAAGAATGGCAGCCATGATGGGACCAACATTTTTATCAGGACTGAGCCACTCTGACAATGTGTCACAAAACGAAGATATTCCCAGTTGACTTACTCTGTCCAATACATTCTGTGGCATTCTGCGTCTTCAACTTGAACTCTGACAATCGTTAGGTCGCCACATCAGTTCCGTCAAATGACAGAACCATATTAATTAGCAAGCAAATTCAAAATGCTAATCAAAGAAACCTCTTTCCTCTGCATTAGCAGCTTAATGAAAGAAAGTTCATGGAGTCTATCAAACCGTTAATAACAGTAGATTACTGACTGGCTGCAGTAATGTCTCTGCGGCTATTTGTCTGGTCCCGCGGCCGCTCCAGACACACTTTAGGTGATGGCCGAACAATAAGAAGCCAATTAGCATCTCCCTGGAGCAAATGTGACATAGACTGCATGTTCTCACTATCTCTCGCATGACCAGATCTGCCGGCAGAAGCGATGGGCCTGTGCTGGGGGTGTCTCATCTGCTCTGCTGATAGAAATTATTACTGTGACATGGAATGGGCACTTGTGACATCGGAGATAATTACAGAGATGGAAAATATTACAGAAAATGTAACCACGAATAATGCTAGTTTAGGAAGTAGAAAAAAGAGTTTCTAAATCTTCATCTAACCAAGGAGTGCTGGTCCTTCCATAATGGATTGACATTTCTGCTATATGGGTTCCTTTGTTAACCCACTAGTATGTTTTTTGGGGAATGGCAAGAAACCAGAGAACCTAAAAAAAACAAAAGCTAGGGAATATATACAAACTAAATAGTAGCTGATTCATACAAAGTGAGAAAAAAAGCACTGGCACTAAATGCAGCAGGGAGGATATAACCACAAGCGGTCTTAGCTGCAGCATGCTCCACAAACGTTCAAATTGCAGTCCAAAGAAACAGAAGATGATGGGCATCTGCTGCATAAAAACCCTTTATTGTGGTGGGTAGGCACAGTGGTTACAGCAGTGGGGGGGAAAAAGAGATGTCTGACAGCTGTTTCGCAGAAATAAACTCTGCTTCTTCAGAGACAAACATGTACAATGACATACAATCTTTTAAATAGTGGCCATCTCACTCACCTCCGCCCAGCAGCTGGCTTGGAACGCACACCACACTGGTTCTGGCAACGCCCCCTCTCCGTCTACAGAATCACCTCCGGTGGATTCCTCCAGCCAATTGGCGAGCCGCGAGTCTCCCCGCCTATCACAACACCCTTGCGCGCTATGTGACTGGGGAGCGGCCATTCAGTGGGCGTGCGCATATCTGGTTGCCATAGCAACCCTTTCTGCCGCTGAGGGACGCCGCCAATTCCATTTTCGGACGTCGCACCGCCCTCCTTTCCTACGGATCATCATTGCAGGTCTCCCCGCTCACGTGACCCTGCTGAGATACTTTCATAGGGCAGCGCAGCATACACCGGAATAGGCAGTGTATGTTGTCATGGCGATCATCTGGCCAATACATACCTATAATACAGAAATATGTAAACGTAATACACTCCATAAATTCACTATTTGTATTCTAAGTGTACAAAAGAATTAAAAGAAGAGAAAATAAGAGGTTAAAAACTGTTATGGACACATACTTTAGACACAGATGCAAAAGTTTAAATCCTGGCTGGAACCTACCCTATCAGTTCCTTTCCAGTAATGGGCCTATGGGCAAGACTCCCTAATATTTATATTCTCCCCTACATTTCAGAAATTACCCACCAGCCAATTTTCCCAGCGATTTTCAAACAGCGTCGCAAGGTGGGTGGATGCGCACGATTGCAAATGTCACCTAGTGTCGCGCCGATGATGATGGACCAACATGACGGATCAGATCTTTGAGATCCCTGATGACACTGTGCAAAGTATCGTGATCACAGAAGTCTTGCTCATGCCGCCGTGTACGTCACGTAACCTTCCGCTTTAACCTGCCGACAGGAAGAGGCGTCACTGATGACCGACGTCAAGGAGACGTCGCAGGAGCCGTCGGGTGGTGAGTACGCAGCTTAAGTAATGCCAGCTCAAATGTCCCCAGAAGTAGCAAGGTCTGTGTCAGATGTTGAAGAACCTGGACAGTCTGACAAGTGGTCTACTGGAATCAGGGCTGGATCTTGTATGCAGCAATGTGCAGCAAAGGCTTCAGGGTTGCTGTAATTAGTGTAGAGAGCAACTAAAGGGCGGCATCTGGCAAATGTACACAGCATAATGCAGAGCAGAGGAAGGGTCTGTAGAAAAAAAAACTCTGTTTGCTCTCTCACCATTGTTCTAATAACTGCATGTTCACAGGCAGAAAAGCACAGGTTGAAACTTTTTTTGACTGTCCCTAGACTTCCTACTACACTCTCAGGAGCCACATTGCTTGGATAATGCTCACAATTTTGCTTCAGGCAGAAAAAAGTCTATAACCTGGCCAAACTGGAACAGACCATGCATGGACAAGCCAGGAAAAGAGATGGAGTATATATGAAATATCTTGAGATTGTTTGCCATGGGTCAGTGGAGAGGTAGAACTAGATAGCATGCTGGAAGATGTCAGTAAAGTGTCATAACAACTTCTGCTTCCATCATAACCCAAACTATTGCACAAATAAACCATTAAGTACAGGATCTTCTCAAAAAATTAGCATATTGTGATCAAGTTCATTATTTTCTGTAATGTACTGATAAACATTAGACTTTCATACATTTTAGATTCATTACACACAACTGAAGTAGTTCAAGCCTTTTATTGTTTTAATATTGATGATTTTGGCATACAGCTCATGAAAACCCAAATTTCTTATCTCAAAATATTAGCATATTTCATCTGACCAATAAAAGAAAAGTGTTTTTAAAACGAAAAAAAATCAACCTTTAAATAATTATGTTCAGTTATGCACTCAATGCTTGGTCGGGAATCCTTTTGCAGAAATGACTGCTTCAATGCAGTGTGGCATGGAGGCAATCAGCCTGTGGCACTGCTCAGGTGTTATGGAGGCCCAAGATACTTCGATAGCAGCCTTAAGCTCATCCAGAGTGTTGGGTCTTGCGTCTCTCAACTTTCTCTTCACAATATCCCACAGATTCTCTATGGGGTTCAGGTCAGGAGAGTTGGCAGGCCAATTGAGCACAGTAATACCATGGTCAGTAAACCATTTACCAGTGGTTTTGGCACTGTGAGCAGGTGCCGGGTCGTGCGGACAAATGAATCTTCATCTCCACAAAGCTTTTCAGCAGATGGAAGCATGAAGTGCTCCAAAATCTCCTGATAGCTAGCTGCATTGACCCTGCCCTTGATAAAACACAGTGGACCAACACCAGCAGCTGACATGGCACCCCAGACCATCACTGACTGTGGGTACTTGACACTGGACTTCAGGCATTTTGGCATTTCCCTCTCCCCAGTCTTCCTCCAGACTCTGGCACCTTGATTTCCGAATGACATGTAAAAGTTGCTTTCATCCGAAAAAAGTACTTTGGACCACTGAGCAACAGTCCAGTGCTTCTTCTCTGTAGCCCAGGTCAGGCGCTTCTGCCGCTGTTTCTGGTTCAAAAGTAGTGTTGGGCGAACACCTGGATGTTCGGGTTCGGGCCGAACAGGCCGAACATGGGCCAGATGTTCGGCATGTTCGGCCCGAACCTCGAACTCAATGGAAGTCAATGGGACCCCCGAACATGCCCATTTTGGGGGCCCTATGGGGTCGCAGGCATAAGGGGGGAGCATGCCCCGATCGCGGGGGGGGTCGGAAATTCCCCCCACCCCCTCCGCTAGCGCTCCCCCCTCTGCCCGCTTCCCCATAAAAAAAGTTTAATGCAAGTTAAATAGTACCGGTGGCTGGCAGTGGAGTGAGGGGGAGGAGTCCGAGTAGGAGAGTGATGCGTTGAGGCTGGGCAGCGGGCGGTTCAGCGGTAGTACCCTTGTGGTACTTCCGCCCTTTCTCTGACCTCACGTCCTCTGCATACGAGGGTACGCGTCACGCGTACCCTCGTATGCGTCATCACGTAGAGGACGTGAGGTCAGAGAAAGGGTGGAAGTACCACAAGGGTACTACCGCTAAACCGCCCGCTGCCCGGCCTCAACGCGTCACTCTCCTACTCGGCTACTTTAAGCAGTCATTTCTGCAAAAGGATTCCCGACCAAGTATTGAGTGCATAACTGAACATAATTATTTGAAGGTTGACTTTTTTTGTTTTAAAAACACTTTTCTTTTATTGGTTGGATGAAATATGCTAATTTTTTAAAATAGGAAATCTGGGTTTTCATGAGCTGTATGCCAAAATCATCAATATTAAAACAATAAAAGGCTTGAACTACTTCAGTTGTGTGTAATGAATCTAAAATATATGAAAGTCTAATGTTTATCAGTACATTACAAAAATAATTAACTTTATCACAATATGCTAATTTTTTGAGAACATCCTGTATAGTCATGGCTGGTTCTAGTAACAATGGTGTTCCAGGGCATAGTTAACCCCCAACAGACATCACCCTGACCAAAAATTGGCATTAGGGGCCCTTTGTTGCAGACAGCCAATTTTCCCTCCTGTGCCCTTGAGCAGGATGCTGACCCTCCCTCCATGTCACCTTCCAACTTAATGAGGCTCCCTGGGGCCCCTGCAGAGTCTTTGGTAGTGTAGTGTCTCACCTACCCACCAGCACAGGTAATACATTACTCTGCCAAAGACTCTACTTAGGCCTCGGGGAGCAACATTTAAGATGGGGAAGACAACTTGGGGGCCCTACAGGCTCTTGGGCCCTGGGGCAATTGCCCCTTTTGCCTCTATGGTAGCACTGGCCCTGAGTGTAATATATTGCGTGGACCCATTTCTGTTCTAGACAGACCTAAACCCTCTAAACTAGGTAAAGGGTTGAATACAGGTTCAGGAGTTCCACTACTATCGACCAACTGCTCTGCATGGAGGGATCACCCTGTATGCTAAGTGTGAATAAGACATGGTCCCATATATAGTATTTTCTTACTTGATTGTGGCTTAAAGAGTAACTGTCGGGCATAAAATCAAAAATCAATTCTTTATTTTTATCTGGTAAACAAGTGATAAGGATGCTAATCAGGCAATCCAAAAGTTAAAATCACTATTACTTTTCTTGTTGATAAATTATCATTCCCCAGTTTACATGACTCTTATTTGGGACAAAGAAAATTTGGCAAACAAAAGAGAAGTTGCAGGGCATGCTGGGTTGTCTTTTTTTTTGCTTCTCTACTTCCCCTCAGACTTAACTAATGCAGCCTGAATGGCTGAAGCCTCTTTCCCTCCTGTTTTCCCCTCCCACACCTTTGTTCCTCTCTGATTGGCCAAAATTTCTCAGGCTGAAACAATGCACTTTCTATAGTGAAGGGCGGGCAAATCAGGCAGAGGAGACTAAGGGTGGATATTACATCACGAGTGGCTTCAAAATAGCCACAGTAAATATGGAAACTGTCTAGAATAGGATTCTCTACTTTTCCTTTATAAAATTCACAGGAATCATAATGTGAACAGTGCAATACATATGTTATGTAAGTAGAGCAAGTATTTATCTACTTATATATTTGTTTTTTTCCTGAGATAGTATGGCTGACAGCTCCTCTTTAAAAGACTTTCAATGACAAGGGCCTACATGCAATTCACCTTTTCTCCTAGGAGATAATTTTTAATCATCTATTTAAAATAACTTTTCAGCACTTAGTAATTGAAAACAATACCAAAAGCAGGTAAAAAATTATTCAGTGTATTTTCTTCCTTGCTGATGGCTTAAAAGGCATTTTATTGACGAGGTGTGAAAACTAGGGAGAAAAGTTGATTGCATATGGGCCTAAAGATGCATACACATGCACTACATCCGGCAACGACGGGTCCACCAGACCCTCCCGCTGGGCGAACATTCAGCAGACTGTAGTGCGTGTGTACGTGCTGTCGGCGGACTCTGTCGGCAATCCGCTCAGCGGAATAGTTCAGAAACAGCCTTATCAGTCTGCCTGACAGACTGTACACACGCACTACTGTCGCTGGAACGCCCACCCAGCGGGACGGTCTGACGGACCCGTCGTTGCCGGCAGTAGTGTTTGTCTACGCACCTATAGACTCGCTGACATTCTAACATAGGTAACATCTGAACTAAGGAAGTGAGGCTGGATGTGTAACGATCGGTGTAACACAGAGAGGGTCTGATTACCAGTGAACTGCAGTATCACCGAGAATACAGAATATACCCGATTATTGATGATCTGCAGTATCACCGATAATCAGATATATCTACTAACCTCTGGACACCTGAGATAGCAAGTGAGTGTTCAGTGCAACAATAATATATATTGAGTATAGCACAGTAGAAGTTCCTTCCGAAGGCCTAGACTCTCCCGGGGGAGGAGCTAGGCTGAGAGTAGGAAGGACAGAGTGTGAGTGACACCAGGAAGAAGGTGTCACTAACAGGTCTGGGAACTGCCTCTAACAGTAAGGCCAGTTCTCGAGGTCGGGCAATCCAGGTCGTTAACATACAGACAGATATGGTACAGATTCAGGAGACAGATACGAAATCCAATAAACAGGCAGGGTTTGGCAACGGAGTATCAGAATAGCGGGGTACAGAATCAGGAGGCAAATACAGAGTCCAGGAACGAGCAGAGTTTGGCAACAGGATATCAGAGATAGCAAGGTACAGAATCAGAGTACAGGAGAATAGTCAGGCAGGCAGAAGGTCATAACAAATAATACAGTTCAATATTCCTAACGCTAAGGTGTGAGGTCCGTGATCATCAACACCTTTGGAAACTATGCTAGAACACAGATACAGACAAGGCCTGAGTGCTACCACGTAGTGATCGCAACGACAGACAACCAGAGAATGACCAGCACCCAGTATATATACACCAGTGCTCTCCAGCACCTCCCTTAAGTGCTGGACCAATGAAAGTTGCTGCAATTGTCAGCTGACCGGCCTGGTCAGCTGACCCTCCTCTGACTGCCATAAAGGCCCTGCCTCTCTGCGCGCGTGCGCGTCCTCCTAAACCAGTGTGGACTATCAGTCCCAGCCACACCAGTCATGTGTTGTAATGTTGTTGCTGTATGGGATGCGGAATCCGCCGCCACGCTGTCCAAGCGTGCAGCGTTTCCTCCGCATTCCGCCCCACTGAGAGAAGCAGGCCTATGCGTACAAACGCGGCAGTTTCTCTGCGTTCTGCTATGCCAGCCGCGGAAACAGCCGCCTCATTCTGCGTCCATGCGGCGGCTTTTCCGCGTTTCTTTACAGTACCCCCCCCCCCCCTGAGGAGTGGACTCCGGACAGCTCCTTCCAGGCTTCTCAGGATGTACAGCGTGGAATTCACTTTTCAATTTGACAGCATGCATGCGACATTCAGGTACCCATGATCTCTCCTCAATACCATACCCTTTCCAATGAACCAGATATTGTACTAAGTTCTGAACTATGCGTGAGTCTAAAATCTTCTCTACCTCGTACTCAGGTTGGTCATCTATCATCACAGGAGGAGGAGGAGTGGGACCCACATGGACTGCTGGCTTAAGCAGAGACACACGTGAAAGGATCTTACGCCACGCATACTGGCAGGAAGATCAATGGCATAAGTAACATTGTTGATCTTTCTAGTTACTGGAAATGGACCCACAAACCTGGGCCCCAACTTGGCTGAAGGCTGTTTTAAGGTTAAGTGACGTGTGGATAACCAGACTAAGTCTCCTGGTTGAAATCTCCACTCTAAGGAACGTTTTTTGTCAGCTTGGCCTTTCTGACTTTGAAACGCCTTTCCCAAATTATTCTCCACGATCCCCCATACGTCCTTAAATGAGTTTTGCCAGGCCTCCAGAGATGGAAACGGAGTGGAAGCGATTGGCAATGGGGAAAATTTGGGCAGCTTCCCAGTAACTATCTGAAATGGACAGAATTTCGTGGAAGAACTTTTCAAATTATTGTGCGCAAATTCTGCGAAGGGCAAAAACCTGACCCAATTATTTTGCGCCTCTGCAACGTAACACCTTAAAAATTGTTCTAACAATTGGTTGACCCTCTCAGTCTGACCATTGGTCTGTGGGTGGTAGCCTGACGAAAATGACAGTTCCATGCCCATTTGGTGACAGAATGCCCTCCAGAATCTCGAAACAAATTGGACTCCCCGATTTGACACAATGTTTTCCGGAATGCCATGCAAACGGAAAACATGGATGATGAATAAATCGGCCAACTCCTGGGCCGAGGGGAGTCCTTTTAAGGGCACAAAATGGGCCATCTTACTAAAGCGGTCGACTACCACCCAAATGACTGACATGCCCTCAGACCTGGGAAGCTCACCCACAAAATCCATGGACAGGTGGGTCCACGGCTCACTCGGGGTGGTTAGGGCTGCAACGTTCTCACAGATGCCAGCCAGGAGGGCTTACTTTTTGCACACACTGCACACCCCCTAACATACTCCTTGCAATCCGTTGGCAGAGAAGGCCACCAAGCACACCTGGCAACCAGATCCTGTGTTCTGGAGGCCCCAGGGTGTCCCGCATTTTTGTGTGAATGGAACATTTGTAAAATCTGCAGACGGAATGGCAATGGCACAAACATAACCCCTTCAGGCTTCCCCTCCGGGGCATCCTGTTGAAAGGGCCCTAAGGTCTCCGTCCAGTCTTTCCATGTCTCAGTTGTTGCTAGGATCAGTTTCTGTGGAACAATGGTCTCTGGGGTAGAGGGCTGTGCTGTCTCTGGCTCAAAACATCTAGACAGGGCATCTGCCTTAATGTTCTTGCTACCTGGGGTGTACGTAATTATAAATCTAAACCTCGAGAAAAACAAAGACCATCGAGCCTGACGGGGGCTTAATCTTTTAGCTCCCTCGATGTATTCCAAATTTTTGTGATCAGTGAAAACTGTGATTGTATGTTCTGCTCCTTCCAACCAATGACGCCATTCCTCAAAGGCTAACTTGATGGCCAGGAGCTCCCTGTTGCCTATGTCGTAGTTTCTCTCTGCCGGAGAGAACCTACGAGAAAAATAGGCGCATGGGTGTAATCTACCCTGCAACCCTGATCGCTGCGACAACACAGCCCCTACCCCGACCTCCGAGGCGTCCACCTCAACAATAAAGGGGTAAGAAGTGTCGACGTGTCTTAGGATGGGTGCAGAGCAAAACAAGTCTTTTAACGTGGAGAATGCTTGCAACGCTTCTGGAGACCGGTGGGAAGTATCTGCCCCTTTTTTAGTGAGACTAGTGAGGGGTGCAATGACAGTAGAGTACCCCTTTATGAACCTTCTATAGTAATTGGCAAAACCCAAAAATCTCTGAAGCGATTTCAACCCCACAGGTTGAGGCCAATCCAGCACAGCAGAGACCTTGGCAGGGTCCATCGACAGGCCCGAGGTGGAAATTATGTACCCCAAAAAGGTGACAGATGTTACCTCGAAGATGCATTTCTCCAATTTAGCGTAAAGCATGTTCTGCCTCAGTTTTTCCAATACAATTCGGACGTGTGTCCTGTGCTCAGAGAGGTTGTTGGAAAAAATAAGTATATCATCCAGGTATACTAACACGAATTTGCCCAACACCTCTCTGAATACCTCATTAATTAGTTCTTGGAAGACGGCCGGGGCGTTACACAGCCCGAAGGGCATTACCAAATACTAGTAGTGCCCGTCGGGCGTGTTAAAGGCCGTCTTCCATTCATCGCCCTTTCTGATCCGCACCAGGTTGTAGGCACCCCGTAAATCTAATTTTGAAAAGACTTTAGCATTGGTAATTTGCGTAAACAGGTCATCTATCAGGGGCAAGGGGTAGCGATTCTTTACAGTGATTTTGTTCAGGCCCCGTTAATCTATGCATGGCCGCAGATCTCCGTCTTTCTTTTTAACAAAAAAGAACCCTGCGCCAGCGGGCGACCGGGACGGTCGAATGAACCCCTTGGCTAAATTCTCACGAATGTACTCTTGCATGGCCACTTTCTCTGGCCCAGACAAATTGTAAAGATGACCCCTTGGGGGCATACAACCGGATTGAAGATCAATGGGGCAATCAAACGGGCAATGTGGCGGTAACTTGTCAGCAGCTTTGGGACAGAACACATCAGTATACTCGGAATATTGTACTGGAACCCCCTCCAAATGAATCCTGATCTGGCCTAATGTCACCCTCCCTAAACACTGCTGGAAACAATGAGGTGACCAGCTGGTTAACTGCTCAGTGGTCCAATCGATCTGTGGAGAGTGACGGTGCAACCATGGCATGCCAAGGATGACTGTGGAGGTGGTCATATGTAACACAAAAAACTGCAGTTTCTCTGTATGTTGTACCCCTATAGTGACTTCCACCTCTGGTGTCTGAGACAGTGGATGATTACTTTGCAGGGGGGAATCATCTACTGCCGTAACCTGAATGGATGGTTTTACCGGGGTGAGCGGAATACCCAATTTATTTGCAAATTCGAAATCCATAAAATTAGCTGCAGAGCCGGAATCAACAAAGGCCTCGGAAACCTCGGTTTTATCTTCCCATGTAACAGTACAAGGAAGAAGTAACCGTTTATCTTCTAGGGGTAAGAGACGCGCGCCTAGGGTGTTACCCCCTACAACTCCTAGGCGGTAGCGTTTCCCGACTTATTGGGACAATTACGTACTCTATGACCCCCCTCTGCGCAGTAAAGGCACAGCTGCTCGGACATCCTACGTCTTCGCTCCACTTGAGATAGTTTTGACCGACCAATTTGCATAGGTTCGGGTGGAGGCGAGACAGGAGGAGGTGGAGTTACTGGAGGTGCAGCGTAGGACACCATCTTTACCTGACTACTACCCCGGGTCTGTTTCTGATAGCGCAGCATGCGGTCGACTCGAATGACCGATGAAATGGCCTCATCGACTGTCTTAGGTTCAGGCAGACTTAGCATGAGATTGGAGACCTCATCCGACAGACCCGATAAAAAGCAATCTAAGAGGGCATAAGTGCCCCACCTGGCTGAAACTGCCCACCTCCTACATTCCGCTGCGTAATCCTCGACCGGACCCTTGCCTTGACGCAAAAGCTTGAGCTTCCGCTCAGAAGTCGCAGCAAGGTCCGGGTCGTCGTAAATTACTGCCATAGCTTTAAAAAATGTGTCCACTGACGTGAGGGCTAAGTCTCCGGTGGGCAAACTGTACGCCCACGTTTGAGAATCGCCAGATAACAATGTCTTAATAAATGTGACCCTTTGGGCCATTGTTCCAGAAGTTCGGGGTCTCAACTCAAAATAAGATAAGGCTCTACTTCTGAAATTTCGGAAGTCAGATCTGTGACCAGAAAATTTCTCAGGTACGGGTAAACGTATATCAGAACTAGGTGGGGATCGCACCTCATCTACTGCTGTCTGGAGGGTTTGTAAAGAACCAGACAAGGCTTCAATCATAGTCTTGTGACTACCCAGCACTTGATTGATGGTGTCCACCGAAGTGGCAAGTGCGTTCAGACGGTCAGAGTGTGCGTCCATTTGTATTTTGGTCTGTCGTTCTGTAACGATCGGTGTAACACAGAGAGGGTCTGATTACCGGTGAACTGCAGTATCACCGAGAATACAGAATATACCCGATTATTGATGATCTGCAGTATCATCGATAATCAGATATATCTACTAACCTCTGGACACCTGAGATAGCAAGTGAGTGTTCAGTGCAACAGTAATATATATTGAGTATAGCACAGTAGAAGTTCCTTCCGAAGGCCTAGACTCTCCCGGGGGAGGAGCTAGGCTGAGAGTAGGAAGGGCAGAGTGTGAGTGACACCAGGAAGAAGGTGTCACTAACAGGTCTGGGAACTGCCTCTAACAGTAAGGCCAGTTCTCAAGGTCGGGCAATGCAGGTCGTTAACATACAGACAGATATGGTACAGATTCAGGAGACAGATACGAAATCCAATAAACAGGCAGGGTTTGGCAACGGAGTATCAGAATAGCGGGGTACAGAATCAGGAGGCAAATACAGAGTCCAGGAACGAGCAGAGTTTGGCAACAGGATATCAGAGATAGCAAGGTACAGAATCAGAGTACAGGAGAATAGTCAGGCAGGCAGAAGGTCATAACAAATAATACAGTTCAATATTCCTAACGCTAAGGTGTGAGGTCCGTGATCGTCAACACCTTTGGAAACTATGCTAGAACACAGATACAGACAAGGCCTGAGTGCTACCACGTAGTGATCGCAACGACAGACAACCAGAGAATGACCAGCACCCAGTATATATACATCAGTGCTCTCCAGCACCCCCCTTAAGTGCTGGACCAATGAAAGTTGCTGCAATTGTCAGCTGACCGGCCTGGTCAGCTGACCCTCCTCTGACTGCCATAAAGGCCCTGCCTCTCTGCGCGCGCACGCGTCCTCCTAAACCAGTGTGGACTATCAGTCCCAGCCACACCAGTCATGTGTTGTAATGTTGTTGCTGTATGGGATGCGGAATCCGCTGCCATGCTGTCCGAGCGTGCGGCGTTTCCTCCGCATTCCGCCCCACTGAGAGAAGCAGGCCTATGCGTACAAACCGCCGCGTCTGACGCGCCGGTTTCTCCGCGTTCTGCTATGCCAGCGTTGGAAACAGCCGCCTAATTCTGCGTCCATGCGGCGGCTTTTCCGCGTTTCTTCACAGGATGGTAGTAAATAGAGGGAAGTTAATTATGACTGGTGTGGAGATGATGTTGGGGCACATAGCAGATGTATACACAAGACAAGGCACAGAACATTTATATCACACTTTTCTCCTCCTACTCAAAGCGCTGGAGCTGCAGCCACTAGGGTGCTCTATTGACCTGTTACCTTGGTATCCCACAGTCATATGGGAAGCACAAGGAGGAGTCAAGGAAGACCATAGCATCCAAATAGCACCAAAGGATAAGACAAATCCTGAAGTGCCAGCTGAAGAACAAGATCAAGATCAAATGATCAAATGGCCAAAGGAGGACAGTGAGAATGCCAATGTGAAGACCCAAATACCCCTCCCAATGGATGCAGTTTTTTTCCTAAGTCGAACATCCAGAGAGTGTACACAACAAGCCAGAAAAGAGGGGGAAGGGGGTCTGGTAAACATCAAAAGCAGGGTCCCTGCAAAAACCTATTGCTTCCTGGACTATGTCTGCTGATCTGCCAAATATCTGCCAATTAAATTTGCCAGTTTATAGCCATAATTCAAGTACACTGCAGGATGTATCAGAACACCATTTAAGAACACCAAACCACCACAACAGGTGCACTAACACTTTAAAGGGACCCTGTAGCGAATCTAAGTATATGAATCCACTGCAGTCATACCCCTCCCCTCCCCCTCGGGTTATGAACCACATAGGGGCTGTAGGTTCCAACTTATCTTAAAGAAACCAGAAGGGTGAACCTGAAGCTGCTTACCATCAGGCCCCAACAGAAATAGTCGGAAGTGCCAGCGCTGGGTCTGGTTTTTTACATTTTTTTCTAAATTATAGTGTAATGATCTGCTCAGCTGCCTATGCAGGCAGGCAGCTTTTTGACCATTGTTTAGGTTTGCATGCTGCAGGACTCTGGAAAGAAGAGTTTCTGTCAGTTTTGCAGCTTGTGCTTGCTGAGGAATTTGCATACGTTGTCATGCAAATTGCCTGGCCACATTCATTGGAGGCGTGTACTATAAGTACTATGTGTTTCCCACAATGCTTGGCTGGTCATAAGGATTCCTTCCTGTGAAACACTCCTGGAGGAGTGTCAGCCTTACTCTTTGTTTGAAGATCAGCTTAGAGTAATTCCTGAAACTGCGCTAGGCAGGTTTCTCTAGTGCAGTTAGGACTGCTTATCTGTTTTGTTTGTTCTGTTGCAATTGTCCTGTCCCAGCGGTGGTCGACAGGAAATCGTTCTGATCTCTGTTCTTGGAGTATAGCTGGTGCAGCCGTTGCTACCAGCTATCTCTTCTGTTCTGTCTCACTTGGATTGCACTAGCATCCTGCACTAGCGCTGTGGATCCTTCTGTTCTGTCTCCTTGGATTGCGCTAGCCCCTTTTCGCTAGTGCTGTGGATCCTTCTGTTCTGCCTTCCTGGATCGCACTCGCCTTGCGCTAGTGCTGTGGATCCTTCTGGTCTGCTACTCTGTTCTGTCTTCCTGGATCGCACTCGCTTTGCGCTAGTGCTGTGGATCCTTCTGTTCTGTCTGCCTGGATCGCACTCGCATCGCGCTAGTGCTGTGGATCCTTCTGTTCTGTCTTCCTGGATCGCGCTAGCCACTTTTGCTAGTGCTGTGGATCCTATCTCTCGCTTGTCCCTGTTTTCGTGTGTGTGTCTTGTCTGCTACGAACGCTTGCTGGAGGCTCGGTGAGATAACCGTTAAGCAAGCGTTCGCGTCCTCTGTTTCATGTTTGTCTGTCGATGGTTAGTTAGGCGTGCTTGTCTCTATTGTGCTTATCACGTGGAGACCACGCATAACCGCGTGCACTGTTGCAAATGAGTGCGGTGTTCGCGGTTAGCTAGCGTTTGTTATTTTCCGTATCTCCTCATTGTATGATTTGCTGTGCCTTTGCTACTCTCGTGCTCCGCCTTGCTGTAGCCTTGTGTCATGTCTGGCGATTGCACCTCTCGCGATCGCGTTCCTACTTCGTATCTGCTGTGGTGTGTGCACCGTCGCGGGTTGACGACTAGTTTGGTGCACACACATACAACCTGTCCCTTTGCTAGTTCTCATTCGCAATCGCTTCTCTTGCGATTGCGTTCTGCGCTTCGTACAATTCCTGTCTGGCATTTGTGGAGGTACAGAGGATTGGTTCCTCTGCACTCCACAACGCCATCTGCCGACAGGAATTTCCTTCTACGGGTGCGTAGCACCTTTTGCTGGGTTCCTGCAATTATACGCTTGTGGAGGATTTCCACAGTGTCAGCGCACGTCTTGTGCGCTGATCACGGAGAGAATCCCACAATCGTTACACATAGATTTTAAAGGTAACCTGAAGTGAGAGGGATATGGAGGCTGCCATATTTATTTCATTTTAAACAATGCATATTGCCTGGCTGTGTTACTGATCCTCTGCCACTAATGCTTTTAAGGTATTCTATGTACAGTATAATTGGGATTGTATTTTTTAAGAATAAAGGGTAAAAAAAAAGTAATGTCCTTAATTGGATGATCCACCACACCTGTTGTCTAATGCTTAATTATTATTATTATTATTATTTATTTATAAAGCACCAACATATTCCGTGGCGCTGTACAATGTAAGAAAACAAACAAGGGATACATAATGATACAGACAATGATATACATCAAATATGAACACTGATACACAATACAGCACTGCTGATTACAATTTGATTTAACATGATGACTAAAATGTATACATGTCTAACAGTGTGCAAGCAATTAAATTAATAACATTCCATGACACAGAAGGGTGAGAGCCCTGCCCTTGCGAGCTTACAATCTAAAGGAATGGGGTGGAAACAAGAGGTGGGGATGTATACAGTATATGTACAGGCAGTGCGTAATTAGGTTATTTAATGGGTGCATGGCCTAAGCTAGAGAATATGCTTGTCGGAAGAGGTGGGTTTTGAGGGAGCGTTTAAAGATTTCAAAGGTGGGAGAGTGGCGGATGTGTTGTGGAAGGGCATTATTATTATAAGGACAATAATATCATGGCACAACAAGATCTTGCAAAAAATTGATACAACTTTATCAAAAAGTGCAAAAAGATCAATTCATCATAAAAAGACTCTTATCAAAGGTGCTTCCTTTTCCGGAAATAGCATTTGAAGCTCATTCAATATTAATCATCTGGCTTGATGAAGCAAAGAATACTTAATTTTCTGATGGCACTTTTAGAAGAAATACATTTCTAATGGCAACGACACATGTTCGTTTCAGGTGTGCCAAACCTTTCACCAGGCCTCATTTGTATAGAATTATCTATTGGGCCAGACTGCTCACAAGAGCCAGAGAGACACAAAGGAAGAAAAAGGGGAGGGCATCCGACCAATGGGGTGCTCATGCACTATCCCACCGACTGGTATCCAGATAGTCCAGCTGTTACAAGAGGAGTGTATACAAATGAGGCCTGATGAAGGTTTTTGCACACACGAAATGAACATGTGTTGTTGCCATTAGAAATGTATTACTTCTAAAAATGCCATCAGAAAATTAAGTATTCTTTGCTCCTTCAAGCAAGATGATTACTGTTGAATGAGCTTCAAATGCTATTTTTGGAAATGGAAGCACTTTTGATAAGAGTCTTTTTATGATTGTAACGATCGGTGTAACACAGAGAGGGTCTGATTATTGGTGATCTGCAGTATCACCAAAAAAACAGATATATACCTGATTATTGATGATCTGCAGTATCACCGATAATCAGATATATTACTAACCTCTGGACACCTGAGAGATACGAGTGTTTGGTGCAACAGTAATACTTTGAGAACAATACCAGGAGGACAGGTACAAGGCAGTAAGGAATACTGCTGGAGCAAGTACCTTCCAGCAGCCTGAGACTCTCCCGCAGGGAGGAGTCAGACTGGGAGAGGAAAGGACCAGAGCGTGAGTGACACCAATAGAGGGATGCCACTGACTGATCTGTGAACTATCTCTTAACTGGAGAGATAGCTCTCAAGGTCGGACAAGCCAGGTCGGCAACACACTGACATACAAAGTACAAAGACAGGAGGCTGATTCGGTAATCCAAAGGCAAGCAGGGTTTGGCAACAGAGTATCAGATATAGCGAAGTACCAAATCAGTGAACAGAAGAGTGGTCAGGAAAGCAGAAAGTCATAACAGATAATAAACAATGCCTAGTCTCGGGTGTGAGCTCCGTGATCATCAACACCCTGGAACTAGTCTGAAGTATAACAGAATGGTAACACAAGTCCCTAATCTGGGGTGTGAGGTCCTTGGTCATCAAGACCCTGGAACTAGTCTGAGGTATAACAGAATGATAACACAGATTCCTAATCTTGGGTGTGAGGTCCTTCATCATCGACACCCTGGAACTAGTCTGAGGTATAACAGAATGATAACACAGATTCCTAATCTTGGGTGTGAGGTCCTTGATCATCAACACCCTGGAACTAGTCTGAAGTATAACAGAATGATAACACAGATTCCTAATCTTGGGTGTGAGGTCCTTGATCATCAACACCCTGGAACTAGTCTGAAGTATAACAGAATGATAACACAGATTCTGACAATAAGGTCTGAGTGCTTCCACGTAGTGATCGTAACGGCAGACAACCAGTGAATGACCAGCACCCAGTATATATAGCCCAGCGCTCTCCAGCGCCTCCCCTAAGTGCTGGACCAATGGGAACTGGTACAATCGTCAGCTGACCGGCTTGGTCAGCTGACTCCCTTCTGGCTGTCATAAAAGTTCTGCCTCTCAACGCGCGCACGCGTCCTTCTGAACCTGTGTGGACTATCAGTCCCAGCCACACCAGACATGTCTTGCGTACCACCCACCGCGCTGGACGCGGAGCCCGCCGCACCGCTATCAAGGCATGCGGCGGTTTATCCGCGTTCAGCCATACTGGCAGATGTAGGCCTACGCAGGCAAACCGCCGCGTTGGACGCGGAATCAGCCGCCTTGCTCTGAGCGCACGCGGCGGCTTTTCCGCGTTTTCTCACAATGATGAATTGATCTTTTTGTATTTTTTGAATAAAGTTGTATCGATTTTTTGCAAGATCTGGATGTGCCATGATATTATTATCCTTCTAATAATTAAGTAATGCACTAAAGGTAGACATACATAACTCGATTTGCCACTCAGCATTTAAGTGATCGACTTTACTTCCGATCAACAACAGTGTGGTTAATCAAAAGTCAATTGACTGGTGGCGCACACACTATAAGCAAGATCCTGGAGATTGTCCTTCACTAATTCCTCTAAAGTTTCTAAACGATGTTGTGCCTCCATGCATGGAAACCAAAAATCGATTCTGGGTCAATCGAAACCATGTGAACATAAGCCAATGACTTTACAATTGACCAATATTTTCCATCCTGCCTGAACAAGTAAATTGGTTGATTAAACCAGATATTGTCCAATTTCCATCAACCGAGTAGGGTGGAACATAATCAATTCTCGGGGTAGTGGTTAGCGCTCTCGCTTTGCAGCGTTGGGTCCCTGGTTTAAATCCCTCCCAGGGCACTATCTGCAAGGAGCACTCCGGTTTCCATCCACTTCCCAAAAACATAGAGATAAGTCAATTGACTTACCCCTAAAAATTGGCCCTAGACTATGGTAGACATACTACTATCATAGAGATTAGATTGACAGTTAGTGACAAGACTATGTACTGTGTTGCAGAAGATGTTGGTGCTAAATAAATACTAAATAATGATCCAGTAAAATGATTGCGTGATTGATCGATTGAGCAGGAAAATCGAGTAATGCATGGCACCTTAAAGGGAAAGTTACCTTTCCCTTTAAGTTACTTGGGGCTTCCTCCAGCCCCTTGCAGGCTGTTTGTCCCTGGCTGCAGCTCCAGTGTCTGCTGATCTTCTCCGTCGCAGATGCTGAATTTGCCAGGTCGGCATGTACTGCGCCTGCACAAGCACATGGCCTCGCTGCTCGTGAAGGCGCTCACTTGGGCTGGAGTGCTCTGTGCAGGTGCAGAAGTACTATGCCTGTGCAGCACACTCCAGACCACATGAGTGCGATCACAAGTGGTGTGGGCGTGCGCTCGCGCAGGCACAATAGCTGCTGACCTGGCGAGGTGAGGGGATCGGCAGACACCGGAGCTGCAGCGAGGGACAGATAGGCTGCCAGGGGCTGGAGGAAGCCCCAGGTGAGTAGATCTCTATTTTTATGCTTGCACCTTCCCTTTAAGCCATAGCCCCTGAACAAGCATGCAGATCAGATGTTTCTGAGTGAAGTCTAACTGAGTTTGCCACATGCTTGTTTCAGGTGTGTGATTCAGACACTACTGCTGCCAAAGAGGACAATCAGGCAACTGATATTGTTTAAAGGGAAATAAATACAGCAGTCCCCATATCCCTCTCCCTTCAGGTGTTGTTTAAGCCTCACAATGTAGTGATCCAGAGCAAAAATTTTGGAGGTGTTAACTGTAAACTTTACTGTAACCTTAAAGGAGTTATCAGGGAATTTTTAATAAAATAAACGCTACTTACCGGGGGCTTCCTCCAGCCCCAAGCTCCCAGGACTTCCCTCGCCGCAGCTCTCCCTTCAGCCGTTTGCCGGAGCTCCGACCCGGCCCCAGTTGATGACGTCAGAGCGACTTGGAGGTCTCTCTGTACTGCGCCTGCACGATCGGCGCTGTCAATCACCGCCACGTGGGCTGGAGTGGACTGTGCAGGCGCAGTAGTTCTAGTCCACCCGGTAAGTAGCGTTTATTTTATTAAAAATTCCCTGATAACTCCTTTAAAGGGGCACTATGGCGAAAAATTTAAAAATTTAAAATATGTGCAAACATAGACAAATAAGAAGTAGGTTTTTTTCCAAAGTAAAATAAGCCATAAATTACTTTTCTCCTATGTTGGTGTCACTTACAGTAGGTAGTAGAAATCTGAAATTACCTACAGGTTTTGGACTAGTCCATCTCTTCATGGGGGATTCTCAGCAAGGCTTTTATTCTTTACTAAGAAATTCCCTAAAAAGGATTTAAACAATGGCCAGTGCTTTTAAAAATAAATAAATCCCTGAGAATCCCCCATGAAGAGATGGACTAGTCCAAAACCTGTCGCTTCTGTCAGATTTCTACTACCTACTGTAAGTGACAGCAACATAGGAGAAAAGTAATGTATGGCTCATTTTACTCTGGGACATACATACTTCTTATTTGTATATGTTTGCACATATTTTACATTTTCAATTTTTTTGCTGTAGTGCCCCTTTAACCATAGCGTAATAATATTACTAATATAGCTCTGCCATGAACTCACTCCCCCTCTTCCACGAGTTGTATGCATGTCTCCATCCAGGTCCGTCTCTCCAGACCTCGCGCTCGCCCCACTTGTGCTAGTTGTTTATTATCCGTGCAGAGTAAACAGGGACAAGGTTACCTGGTTAAACCTTAGCGTCATGTTACCAGACAGCTTGTTATATATTCCCGTCCCAGACACAAGGGTATTAGAGCTCCGTAAAATGATATACGTGAAGCTGGGAGGGAAGGTCGCACATAAAGGGCGCCTATTTTTACCTGTTTGGACAGATTAGCATCAGAACAATGTGACACAGACAATGCAAGCAAATTAATGGGAAAAGATTTTTTTTCTTTGCTAAGGACGCAGCCAATTTACACGGTAATTAAAGTGACTTTTATTTTGGCCTTGTATCGCGCTTGATATATATCACCAGCGCCTCTTTTATTTCAGAGTGGCGACTTAGGAACGGTATTGATTGCCCCATCTTTGATGGGCTTAACGTGTGGATATTTGTGACTCTTGGGGACTTTCCGAACAATAGTTGTGTTTGCGCTTCATGAAGAAATATGTCCTTGTTGTGGGCGCTCAATGCTAACGAGGTTAATATTGTTTCAAGTGACACAAATGAAAAAGTGACCTTTTTGTGTAATAGTCTCAGTATCTCTGCAAGGCTTTTATGTTACGTTCTTTGGAAAGAATCTTCAAGTAATGTGACAGCTTCTTGTAATCCTCCGTTGCCTCGTAGCTTCCTCGTCTCAAAAGGTCAGCGTTATCCAAAAAGTAAAATATATAGAGTGGTGGGCAGAAGTATAAGCTCAAGAACGATGTTGGTACTTTTCAATGATTATTCTCAAAAAAGTAACCAAAGAAAATTAGCCAGACACTTCAAAATGTTAAAATGAGATACAGTGGGATGCGAAAGTTTGGGCAAACTTGTTAATCGTCCAGTTTTTTCCTGTGTAAATCGTTGGTCGAACAACACACCTGAATTTACAAATCCAACAAGAATATACTTTCTTACGAGGGGAAAAAGACGGGCTAAAATAGTCCTCAGACTATCCTACTATCCTAACAATCTCTCACTCAAGTTTATTGGTGTGGGGTTTATAATAGAACTACAATGGGAGATTGGTAGGATAGTCTGAGGACGATTGACTATACATCCACCAACCCAATTGTATCACTTTGTCCAATGTGGGTAGTAGTATGTCCCAATTTTTAAAAATTATCCAATTAAAAGTTATATTTTAGCCCATCTTTTTCCCCTCCTAAGAAGGTATATTCTTGTTAAATCGTTGGTTGTTACGATAAAAAATGTCAGTTAAATATATCATATAGGAGACACACACCGTGATATTTGAGAAGTGAAATGAAGTTTATTGGATTTACAGAAAGTGTGCAATAATTGTTTAAACAAAATTAGGCAGGTGTATAAATGCGGACACTGTTGTCATTTTATTAATTCCAAAACCATTAGAACTAATTATTGAAACGCAAATTGGCTTGGTAAGCTCAGTGACCCCTGACCTACATACACAGGTGAATCCAATTTTGAGAAAGAGTATTTAAGGGGGTCAATTGTAAGTTTCCCTCCTCTTTTAATTTTCTCTGAAGAGTAGCAACATGGGGGTCTCAAAACAGCTCTCAAATGACCTGAAGACAAAGATTGTTCACAATTATGGTTTAGGGGAAGGATACAAGAAGCTGTCTCAGATATTCCAACTGTCTGTTTCCACAGTTAGGAACATATTGAGGACATGGAGACCACAGGCTCAGTTCAAGTTAAGGCTCGAAGTAGCAGACCAAGAAGAATCTCGGATAGACAGAAGCGAAGAATAGTGAGAACTGTCAGCCAACCCACAGACCAGCACCAAAGACCTACAACATCATCTTGCTGCAGAGGCAGTCCCTGTGCATCGTTCAACCATTCAGCGCACTTTACACAAGGAGACACTGTATGCGAGAGGGATGCTGAGGAAGCCTTTTCTCCACCCACAGCACAAACAGAGCTGCTTGAGTTATGCTAAAGCACAATTGGACAAGCCAACTTCATTTTGGAAGAAGGTGCTGTGGATTAATGAAAATAAAATGGAGTTATTTGGGCATAACAAGGGGCGTTATGCATAGATGAAAAAGAACACAGCATTCCAAGAAAAACACCTGCTACCTACAGTAAAATATGGTGGTGGTTCCATCATGCCGTGGGGCTGTGTGGCCAGTGCAGGGACTGGGAATCTTGTCAAAGTTGAGGGACGCATGGATTCTACTCAGTATCAGCAGATTATGGAGACCAATGTCCAGGAATCAGTGACAAAGCTGAAGCTGCGCCGGGGCTGCATCTTTCAACAAGACAATAACCCTAAACACTGCTCAAAATCCACTAAGGCATTCGTACAGAGGAACAAGTACAATGTTCTGGAATGGCCATCTCAGTCCCCTGACCTACATATAATTGAAAATCTGTGGTGTGAGTTAGAGAGAGCTGTCCATGCTCGGAAGCCATCAAACCTGAATGAACTAGAGATGTTTTGTAAAGAGGAATGGTCCAAAATACCTTCAACCAGAATCCAGACTCTCATTTGAACCTACAGGAAGCGTATAGAGGCTATAATTTCTGCAAAAGGAGAATCTACTAATCATTGTTTTAATTTCTTTTTTGTGGTGCCTAAATTTATGCACCTGCCTAATTTTGTTTAAACAATTATTGCACACTTTCTGTAAATCCAATAAACTTCATTTCAATTCTCAAATATTACTGTATATGTCTCCTATATGATATAATTAACTGACATTTTTTATCATAACAACCAATGATTTATACAGGAAAATTATGACGATTAACAAGTTTGCCCAAACTTTCGCATCCCACTGTATTGAGATTGAGTGGACAATAGTGAGAGACAGGGACCATGCTCTTACTGCTAGGAGAGATGAGAGTATCACTCTGACTTCTGGGAGAGATGGGGCCATGCTGTGGAAATGGGGCCAAAATGTGACTGTGGGGAAAGATGGGGCTACACTCTGATTGCTGGGAGAGATGGGGCCATCCATGAAGTTTTTTCTGGGAGAGATGGGGTCATGCAGAGCCTTTTGGGAGAGATAGGGCCACGCAGTGCATTCTGGGAGAGATGGGGTCATGATGGCCATTCTTGGAGAAATGGGGCCACACAGTCAATGCAGGGTGAGATGGGGCCATGCAATGCATTCTGGGAGAGATGGGGCCATGCAGTCAATGCAGGGAGAGATGGGGCCATGCAGTCTATACTGGGAGAGATAGGGCCATGCAATGCAATCTGGGAGAGATGGGGCCATGATGGCCATTCTTGGAGAGATGGGGCCACACAGTCAATGCAGGGTGAGATGGGGCCAGGAAATGCATTCTGGGAGAGATGGGGCCATGCAGTCAATGCAGGGAGAGATGGGGCCATGCAGTCAATGCAGGGAGAGATGGGGCCATGCAGTCTATTCTGGGAGAGATGGGGCCATGAAGGCCATTCCGGTTGAGATGGGGCCTTGCAGTGCATTCTGGGGGAGATGGGGTCATGCAGTCAATGCAGGGAGAGATGGGGCCATGAAGTGCATTCCGGGAGACATGGGGCCATGCAGTCCATTCTAGGAGAGATGGGGCCATGCAGTCAATGCAGGGTGAGATGAGGCCATGAAGTGCATTCTGGGATAGATGGGACCATGCAGTCTATTCTGGGAGAGATGGGGCCATGGAGGCCATTCCAGTTGAGATGGGGCCATGCAGTGCATTCTGGGAGAAATAGGACCATAAAGTGCATTCTGGGAGAGATGGGGCCATGCAGTCTATTCTGGGAGAGATGGGGCCATGGAGGTCATTCCGTTTGAAATGGGGCCATGCAGTGCATTCTGGGGGAGATGGGGCCATGCAGTCAATGCAGAGAGAGATAGGGCCATGCAGTGCATTCTGGGAGAGATGGGGCCATGCAGTCTATTCTGGGAGAGATGGGGACATGCAGTCAATGCTGGGTGAGATAGGGGCTCACTCTGATTGCCAGGTATTATTCTTTACTAAAGCACTACCTGGAAAAGAACTACAGAAAGAGGACCCTTGGCCTCCCTACTCATTTGCACACTATTTTTGCATTTGGACTGCAGTTCAGTAAGTAATGAGTGCTTTTTGTAAATAAAGAAGTAAATGATAATCCATGTAAGGAAATGGACTAGTTCCTACTCTCTGATTTTCACTATCGTAAGTGACAGCAACATAGGAAAAAGGTAATTTAGAGTGCACGTTTCACTCTAGGAGAAGTGTACATTTTATATGTATGTATTTTTAATTTTACATTTTTTGGTGATAGTCCTTTAAAGAGGTACTATAACCAAAAAAAAACTCTCTGGAGGTGTAAGGATCCCTCCTGTAGCGTATTCTGTCCGTTGCAGTGAAGCTGCAAACGGACAGTTCTGGCTAATCTGCTTGCATTCGGTTGTTGTTAGGCTTGGTGGTGTATTCTCCACAGTCAGCATGCAACGCATGAGCTGACGTGAAGGAGGTACACACACTAGCACAAGGAAACAGGCTATCCCTAGTATAGTGGAGGGGAGGACTGACTCCAATAGGAGATTGTGGTGCACAGAGCCGGTGCAGATCCGACAGCCACAAACAATACTTTCGCGATAACGTCTCAGCGCAAGGTAGCGCTGAGCGCATAAACCAGAGCTGAGGAGATCAGGACAGGTAGACAGTCTGAACGCTTGCTAGCTAGCCGCTACTTAGTGACAGCAAGCGTCCACAACCAGACAGACTGGAATGAGGCAGCCAATGCGTTGCAGCGATGGCGTGCCTCACAAAGACAGGACAGGATAGTCAGGAAATAGCAGGATCAAGATAGATGAACGTAACACAGACAAATATACAATAAGTATGTTTTCCTAGCGTATTACAATTACAACTATCAATTAAACTATTTGTAACGTCTGACTAACATATGTACACCGGCAATGAACCGACATATGACACAAGCAGGAACACTGACTAGGACTGAAGCAATACAGGGAACAGGACTCAGAAGGATTCGCTGTCTCTTCGCAGAGATGAACGCAATCCACAAACGGTAACAGAACAGGATTCAGAAGGATTCGTTATCTCTTCGCAGAGATGAACGCAATCCACAAACAGAACCAGGAGCAGGATAACTAACTCAGCAGTCAGCACGGGTGATCACGATACGCGCAAACTACCAAAACGTGCTGGAAAGCTGACTAACTGAACACAGGATATAAACAGTTTGTGTACTGTTGTATCAACGTAACACGAATACAAGGAAAATAACAAACGTGCTGGTATGCACATATATTTTGGCAATGAATCAATATATGATGCAAGACCAGCAAAGTATCTTTAGAACAAGAAAGACGATCTGGGGCTGAAGCAACAGCAAGACAGGCTTAAACTGAAGCTATGATAACCCGAGGAGTCCTGAAGGAGGCAGATCTTTATACTGAGGTCATCCAATGGGAGCAGACATGCAGATTCCCACACAGGTGAATAATAATCAGTCACAAGCTGACAGCAGGGAAAGGCAGACAAAGCTATGCAGCTTGCATGGAAAGAGATCAGAACTGCCTGAGCTGCAGCACTACTACTGCCAGCAGTACCTGCTGCAGCAGCGATCATGACAGTACCCCCCCCCCCCCCCTTAAAGGCGGATACCAGACGCCTCTCAAAACTGTCATTCCCAAGGAGACAACCTAACTGATAATTCATGATTGCCCGGGACAGCCCGGCAAGACCAAATTCCAGAATCAGTCATCACAAGACTGGACCCATCAGAACCAGAACCTACAGAACCATGCCCATCAGTACTACAAGTCTCAGTGTGACACCCATCAGAACCATGATTTCCAGAAGAAAGCCCCCCGAAGCTCTCTGAGCGATACCCACTGCCTTCCAGGGACCGTCCAAAAATGCCAAAGCCTTTGCAATGCCCACCGGAACTGTCTTTACCAACACAAAACCCACTGTTGAACCAGTCCAAGGTACCAGGACAAGCTTCCTCAGAGATCTCCCAGAACACTTTGAAGCTCCAAAGAGATCCCAAAAGGTCAGAACGCCCTTTAGGCTCTCATGGAGATCTATCAAGAACCCCCATGGAACCTATGGCAATTCCCGAGTCAGGGTTACAGGGACAAACATCAAGATCAGGGCTTTCAGGGACCAGAACCATCTCTGGGCATGCAGGCAGACTGGCAACATCAGAACATGTCTCCCCTAAGGAAGCATCTGAGTACGCTAACACCTTAGACACACTTGGGCATTCTGGCACACAAAGCACATCTGGGCACACTGGCACAAGAGAAACCTCTGGACATGTCAAGGAACTGTGAACCTCAGGGTCAGCCAAGATAGGACCGAAACCAGGACTGGACAAAAATTCATCATGACTAGACTTCACAAGCACTGGACTCTCACTAAAGAATGCAGGAACAGACTTAGATGTCGCGGATTCTAGCAAGGTTATTAACAAATCAGGTTCAGGGGCATAAACAAGACAGGACAAGTCTTCTGATGTATGAACTGAGCTAGATAGGGATTCCACAACTTCCTCTGGACTAGACAGAGACTCATCTAGTACACTGGATTGGGGCTCCAAAGTAGCTGCAAAACAAGTCAATATTACAGCATTCCCCACTGAACTGGGCAAATCTGAGGAATTCACTGGACAGGAAGGGAACTCCGGAATCTCTGCCACACCGGCCAGAGAATCAGAATTTTCCAAGATACAAGGCAGGGTTTCAGGAACGCTCACTAAATCAGACTGACATTCTGAGACTTCTGTTATTTTGACCAGAGAATCAGAATTATCCATGTTACAGGGCAAGACTTCTGAAACATTCAGAGGACAGGGCTGGAGTTCCTCGGCTGTTACAACACTGGAGAGGGACTCAACAACATTGGTTAAATCAGACTGTGTACAGGGCAAGGTATCTAAGACACTTGCTGACGAGGACAATATTTCAATGACTTCTGCTTCCTTAGACAAAGATTCATCAAGTTTATTTAGAGTGGACTTTAATTCTAAGACAGCTGATAAACAAGTGAATATTGCTGCAACACCCACTGAGGTAAGCAGTGCCTCAGAGTCCTCTGCTAGAGGGTTTGAAGTATCCAAAGTACTGGGTGAAGCATAGGACTCTGCGACCCCAGCTTCACTGGACAGGATCACTGAACAGGCTATATTGCAGGGCAAAACCATGGAAGCACCTGCTGGACAGCCTAATGATTCTGTGACCTGAGCTTCATAGAAGAGATCTACTGCACAATTCATGGTACAGGGCAAATTTACTGGAACATTTTCTGAACAAGGTAATAATTCTGTGATTTCAGGTTCACATAGCAGATGCTCTGAGCTATTCACGAAACTAGAGCAAGGTGTAGAAACAGGAAGATCAAGACACAATGTTTGCGCATCTGAATCACCATTCAATTGTAAAATTGGGAAATTCAGATGCTGGGGTTCTGAGGTTTCTAGACAGGATTGCTGGGACTCAGAAGATAATGTAGTGCATATATTGGCATCTGCTGGATCAGACAGGAGTTGAACTTTATTAACACAGGTAATTTCTGCAGAAGTGTTTGCAGAGACAGGCAAGATTTTTCTGGTGTCTGTTTCACTGAACAAAGACTCATGAGTACTGGCTAGGCTGGACTCAGAAGTCAGCAGGACCTCTGGATTCTCTGCTGAGAAATTTGTGCAGGGCAAGGTTAAGAAAGTATCAGTGGCTTCTGTTTTACTGGGAAGTAACACTGAGTTATCCATGGTACAGGGTGGAATTGCAGGAACTTCAATTTCACACAAAAAAAGCTCCGAATCACCTGCTGAATCAGCCAAAGGTGCTGAAGCAGGTGGTCAGAACGCCAAATTTGTGAATTCGGAGTCACATAAAAATCATCCAAAATCAGTTCCCACACATCAATCAATGGAGCCACAAAGTCATACCTACACACACCAATCTCTATTAGGTTATAGGCCGACTTAATGCATGCATTCAATACTAATTCACTTTTTGCACTGTAAAATTGACAAAATGAACTTGAATCATTTTTCCATTCACAGACCAGGGCTTCCATCTCTCCCTTCTTGAATGGAGGATCCCATGCATACTTAACAGCTGAACATTCAGGCTGATTACAGTTTGCAGATATGATTGTGGCAGAAACATGTATTGGGTTAATTAGCAGGTGATTGGCAGATTCCTTATTCTTAAGAATCTCCAATACCTGTAGCAAGTGCTGAACTGTAGTGTATGCAAACTTCCCTTGCTTCACAAATAAGTTGATTTGTTCAATACTCTGTAATATCTCCTCATAATCATACTCAGATAATTCTTTTAAACAAACATCTTTATTCTCCCTAGCCAGGAATGAAAGTTCATTAGTAGTTTCATAAATCCATTTAACTCCCCAGAAAGACAATTGCATTTCATTATCTGTTAATGGCCGAATCTCATTACAGGTCTGATGCGCAGTCGCTAAGGATAACGACTCTGCAGATCGGACACGTTTCTTATAACGTTTGCGTTTTGCCTTAGACCCTGCTGCCTTTGGTGATTTATTCAAAGCTGCAGGAAAATTATCAGTAACACTCTCTGCTTGCCGATTATTTTTACAAGCAGTTGAAGGAACAGCTGATTGACAAGCTGCCAGGAGCTCATTAAAAGGATAAGGCAAATTAGTTTTGCGCAGTCAGTTATGGATCACAAACGCTAGAAATTCCAGCGGTCTCTCTTTCAAATTGGTATGATCGAGGACATCATAAGCCCACTGAAACAATTCCCCTTTAAACAAGATATAACTTAGCTGGAGTGCCCAGGTTGAAACAGGAGTCGCTTGGAGATCGGGATTGGCCAGGAACCTGGCACATTCAGAGAAAAACTCATTTTCTGTTTCAGAGTTAAGTTCTTCAAATTTCTTAAAGGAACAGGAACCATAATTAACAGTGTCATACTTTTTGGGAATCCCCCACACAATGGGGATTGGTAATGGGGTTATCATAATGTTAGGCTTGGTGGTGTATTCTCCACAGTCAGCATGCAACGCATGAGCTGACGTGAAGGAGGTACACACACTAGCACAAGGAAACAGGCTATCCCTAGTATAGTGGAGGGGAGGACTGACTCCAATAGGAGATTGTGGCGCACAGAGCCGGTGCAGATCCAACAAACACAAACAATACTTTCACGATAACGTCTCAGCGCATGGTAGCGCTGAGCGCATAAACCAGAACTGAGGAGATCAGGACAGGTAGACAGAATGAACGCTTGCTAGCTAGCCGCTACTTAGTGACAGCAAGCATCCACAACCAGACAGACTGGAATGAGGCAGCCAATGCGTTGCAGCGATGGCGTGCCCCACAAAGACAGGACAGGATAGTCAGGAAATAGCAGGATCAAGATAGATGAACGTAACACAGACAAATATACAAGAAGTATGTTTTCCTAGCGTATTACAATTACAACTATCAATGAAACTATTTGTAACGTCTGACTAACATATGTATACACCGGCAATGAACCGACATATGACACAAGCAGGAACACTGACTAGGACTGGAGCAATACAGGGAACAGGACTCAGAAGGATTCGCTATCTCTTCGCAGAGATGAACGCAATCCACAAACGGTAACAGAACAGGATTCAGAAGGATTCGTTATCTCTTCGCAGAGATGAACGCAATCCACAAACAGAACCAGGAGCAGGATAACTAACTCAGCAGTCAGCACGGGTGATCACGATACGCGCAAACTACCAAAACATGCTGGAAAGCTGACTAACTGAACACAGGATATAAACAGTTCGTGTACGTATACATCAGCGACACTGATGTATCAACGTAACACAAATACAAGGAAAATAACAAACGTGCTGGTATGCATATATATTGGCAATGAACCAATATATGATGCAAGACCAGCAAAGTATCTTTAGAACAAGAAACACGATCTGGGGCTGAAGCAACAGCAAGACAGGCTTAAACTGAAGCTATGATAACCCGATGAGTCCTGCAGGAAGCAGATCTTTATACTGCGGTCATCCAATGGGAGCAGACATGCAGATTCCCACACAGGTGAATAATAATCAGTCACAAGCTGACAGCAGGGAAAGGCAGACAAAGCTATGCAGCTTGCATGGAAAGAGATCAGAACTGCCTGAGCTGCAGCACTACTACTGCCAGCAGTACCTGCTGCAGCAGCGATCATGACAGTTGTGCATTTGCAATGGGTCTCATTGTCATTTGCAATCACTCTGCAGTTCTGGGCAGTTCTGGGCAGCTCAGGATGCTGTCATCATTCCACCAATTGCTTGTTGCAGCTGAGCTGCGGCCAGATAGCCCAGGATTTCCTGCAGGCATGTTGTTACATAATTGTGCATGTATTTCTTATGGGTGTCCTTTGCATTCACAGCCAGCTAGCAAATAGTAATCAAGCTAGCTCAGGATTGAGTGATTACCATTCAGCCGTTTGGAGATTTGCATACCTGCATCCATTGGCTGATGCCAGCAAAAAAGTCTGCCTCCCATTTTATACCCCGCCCGTCATAGTGGTCAGTACGCTGGTAATATTTACCTTGCCGCTATTCAGGGGGTCGCCGTGCTGGATTGCCCGGGACACCGTAGGATGGGGGAAGCCTCATTAGGATTCAGGGGCTTCTCCTCCCAAGGTAAGTATCCCCCAGAGGGGTTTTTATTCATTACAGGTTTTCTTTAAGCAACGGTCATATAGCACGGTCATTCATTTATTTTTCATTAGAGACATATCTGTGTGATTGACATCCTTCCAAGGTCTTGGCGATGTACCTGAAGTAAAAAATATCAAATACTCCCATCTCACAATTCTTTGTTGATCCCATGTCATTTTATAACTCTCCCTGATTGGATATTCCTCCCAGATTCCGTGTTAGGGGAGCGTCTGTAATATGATGAGTTCAGGTTCAGTGGAGCACACGTCTTCACGTCGGCCCTATTATCCAGAAAAACATGCCAATTGACATTTTCCTTTCTCATTTTTCCCCCAAATGGCTGCCTTGTCATTTATGACCCTGGCTGGCGGATGGAGATTTTGTCTGAAATGACATTAAAATTAATCTGCCATGAATTTATCTGCCATCAAGGTTCTGGAGTGCAGCAGAAATCCAGGGGGAATCGCAGAGCCAGAAAACACCTCATTTAGAATCCAATAAAACTGGATTTGTGAAAAGAGAAATGCTAATTCGTCAAGGACTTTATTAAATGTGACTCAAGCACAAGAAATCCCAGACAAACAGTAACACACATGACAAGCACATTGCACCATCATATGTAGACTTCTTATGCAATCCCTTGTCGGCAAGTTTAAAACCAAACACCAGGATTTTTTGCATCTTATTTACCACTATCTAAAGCTTTGTACACACACGAGACTGAACTCGGCCGAGGCAGCTGTTTGGGGTCATATTGACTGACAATCTAAAATCCATACAGGTATCCCATGATGTTGGCTAAAGATTTGGCACGCTTGATCTTAAAGAGAAACCGTGACCAAGAATTGAACTTTATCCCAATCAGTAGCTGATAGCCCCTTTTACATGAGAAATCTATTCCTTTTCACAAACGGATCATCAGGGGGCTGTGCATGGCTGATATTGTGCTGAAACCTCTCCCACAAGAAACTGTGAGGACCATGGTCCTGGGAGTTTTCTGTCTGTGAACCTCATTGCATTGTGGGAAATAGCTGTTTACAGCTGTTTACAACTGTCAAAAAAGCAAGCTGCAGCTACTTCCACTGACATCACCTGCCAGCAGTAAGAATGTCACCATGTGATAAATGTCAGAATATAAATCCGGGAGGGGAAAGATTTTACAGTGGGCAAACACTGACTAAATCATTTATACATAATTAAAAATAAAGCACTTTTTAATACATCATTTTCACTGGAGTTCCTCTTTAAAGCAACAGCAACATCCTAGCTCATTGTTCCCCTTCTTATCCCGCCTGCTAGAAACTGCAACCATGTGCCTAGCGCAATTGTCCCTCCTCCCCTCCCCATAGCAACAGTACACGGTGCTCGGCTGGGGGACGAGTCTGTACGAGCTTGTGTCCAGAAATATCACACTGGAGAGTGAGTGCTGATCACACAGTACTGCATGTGTAGCCTAATATTATATCTGTCCTCTCCCCGCTGCTCTTCAGGGACCTGTGGTGCATGACATGACACCTTATGCTGAAGTCATACCTCCTACCTCCTGTAATCCTATAGTCTCCTGCTGCTCATCGACTCCGACTCTTCGTGTCCCATGGTCTCAATTCACCAAGCAGTTTAGACTAGTCTACAGATGGTTTTTAGTCTACTGATGGTTTGGTGTAATGTTTTAGACCTGTTTTAGACCTGGCTTAATTTAGTAATTACACAATTCACAAAGGCAAACAAGGAGTGACCACGCCCACTTTTTCTGACAGAGATTAGACCAGCTGATTTCTTGTCGGTAAAGTAATTATGTGAGGTATTTTAGATGCGAGGATGGAACCTTTTGAATTATTTATGCAGGACTTTAATTGTATGCAGAGGAGAGCTCATCAGAGGAGAAGGATGTCAGTCATAGCTACTCGTTTGTGAATTGCATCTTTTGATTATTTCCCCTGCTTTACCAACCTAATTACCAAATGGTTTAGACCAGGTCTAAGAACAGATCTAAAACATTTGATAATAGTGAATTCCCCTTTGATGCAACTGACCAAACCATCAGTAGACTAAAAACCATCAGTAGACTAGTCTAAACTGCAGAGGGAATTGAGTCCCATTGTTTTTTTGAACGCCAGATGTCAGTTACTGCTTCTTTCAGCTGGCATGTTTTGTCCATTCCCTGCTTTGGGTCCATTTCAGAAACCTGTGGGAGCAAGGAACAATAGTAATTGTGCATATGGGCCTATTCAGGCAGTGGGTGCTGGGGGATGTAACCTGCTTTACCCCAACACTGATGTTGTGGCCCCTACCTCCCCTGTAGTCACAGTGCGGTTGTCCAACTGCTGCAGGTATTCCCAGTATCCCTTCTGCTCCCAGTAAATCATTTCAACCTGGTTTGGTTGAAAAAAGGTGTAGGGCTGGTGACGACTTCAATTACAATGACTCTGACCACACCCAGCTGTGTGTTTCTGAAAAGAGGATAGGTGAGGCTCCCCCTTCCCTGCAGCATTGATACTTCCCACCACCGCCCCAACACCTGTAAAATATAACCACATGGTGGAGTCCTTGCCTCTTGTTCTTACTCATTCCCCTACACACTCACTCTCAGCTCTCACGCAGTGTGTGTGTATGTACAGTATGTGTGTGTATGTATGTTAATGAAGACACTCCATCTATATCCACCACCTTCTCATTCAGAAATCAATATTCACTAATAGCCGCAGCAGATATTAGCCAGAGGGGATCCTGACTGGTCAATATAAGCAAAGAGACCACCTCATTGTGTGCACTGATGAGATATACGCTATTAACGCTTCCTTCATGGGATCTTTTAGGGGAATATCACTAATGGTGACTTTTATTATCCAAAATTAATTTCCCATTATAAATTAGATTGGGCCGCGTACACCGATAGGAAATGCAGCAGCGTTCCATCAGGGATTTCCATCTCACAAGATTTAAAGGCTGGGACTATAGAACAAAGAAATACACTTTCCCTACCAGACCTCTTCTTGCTTATTAAAGGACACTCCGTGTGAAAATAAACTAATGAAATAAACAATTGTATCTATCCTCCTCCTAAAAATGATGTTTTAAGATATTCCACAGTTTTATTTTATATTTAAATCTACTTTTTAAGTTTTTACTGTTATTGTTTTTGCTCAATGACACATTCATTGAGGTATGCCAGAGCTAAAATCTATGAACTATTGACCCTTTTTATCTCTTTCTTATTCTCAGAAGCCATTTTCTGTTAGGGAAGCGTTTTATAGTTGTAATGTCTTATTAGTGAGGGTCACACTGTACCAGTGGCGTAGCCAGGCCCGGATTTACACCGCAGGAGCCTACAGGCACAGATACCCTGGAACACTAGACTTCACCCTCCATGAACCTACAAACCCCCACCAAACACCACCACAAGTGCACTGGCTGTTCCAGCTGTCACTTCTCCCTCACTTCCCTTACCTGTCATCATAGGTAACTACAGGTGCCTCTTAGCATTAGATAGCCTCAGTATTAAATTGCCCCTGACTTAAGGGAGATCTGGTCAGTGGAATGCAGAGAGCCAGATGAGTAACCTCTCATTTACACTCCACTCAAAACTCTGCATAGGGAGGGAGGGAGGCACTGGAGGAGCAGTGTGAGCCGCCTTTTTATCATCAGGCACCTGTAGGCATGTGCCTACAGAGCCTTATGGTAAATCCGGCCCTGGGCATAGCTAAGGAGCTACGGGCCCCCGATGCAAGTTTTACATTGGGGCCCCCCAATGCAGGGTTTTACATTGGGGCCCCCCAAACACTCTATTCATAACAATTAATTCGGTGCACCCAAACCTGCCAATGGCAACTACAGTATCAGAGGTGCAAGAAGGGGATGGGGAACAGTGTGTTAATGGTTACTACTATTCAAGCTGCAATCAGGATTATGGAAGAAAGAAAGACCAGAAAAAGATATTAAAGAAGAAGCAAATCGTTTATTACAACTTGCAAAGAATTTGAAGAAGAAGGAAGATGAACGCAGAACAAGATGTCAGATGGTAACATCCAGATCTAATGAAGAAGAAAGGACAGAAAAAAAAAAGATTTAGGTAAAATATTTATGGTGTGTTGGTTTCAAATAAACCATTTAAAATATATTTTTATTACGGTATATACAGAGAGAAGGTCAAGAAAGAGCATTTTTAGCTATTTATCTGGGAAAGGGTAGACTTAATTTAGTTTTGCTGGATAGTGTACTCAGTGGCGGACACAGCCAGCAATGGGCCCCTGTGCAAAATTGTAATTGTGGGCCCCCTATGACGCGCGCCACGGCAAAATATGGGCGTGGCCACAACCTGCGGCGCCTAGCGCCGCGGCAAAAAAATGGGCGTGGCAATGACTGGATGAGGGCGGAGCTAACTAACTTAAAGCGAACCCGGGGTGAGGGTTTATTTCCTTTTAAACAATACTAGTTGCCTGGCGGCCCTGCTGATCTATTTGGCTGCAGTAATAAACTGAATTACACCAGCAACAAGCATGCAGCTAATCTTCTCAGTTCTGACAATATTGTCAGAAACCCCTGACCTGCTGCATGCTTGTTCAGGGTCTATGGTTGAAAGATTAAGAGGCAGAGGACCAGCACGGCAGCCAGGCAACTGGTATTGCTTAAAAGGAGAGAAATATGGCAGCCTCAAGATTATTCTCACCTCAGGTTCCCTTGAAAAGTGCAACGCAAAGACAGTGGGCCCAAGTTTTGGTGACCCTTTCCCCAGAAAATTCACATAATTGTGCAGGTTTTCTCAAGAAAATACACATCATGTCGGCAGATATGCCCAGAAAATACGTGCAATCATGTCGGCAGATATGCCCAGAAAATACGTGCAATCAAGTCGGCAGATATGCCCAGGAAATACGTGCAATCAAGTCGGCAGATATGCCCAGAAAATACGTGCAATCAAGTCGGCAGATATGCCCAGAAAATACGTGCAATCAAGTCGGCAGATATGCCCAGAAAATACGTGCAATCATGTCAGCAGATATGCCCAGAAAATACATGCAATCATGTCGGCAGATTTGCGCAGAAAATACATGCAATCATGTGGCAGACCTGCCCAGAACATACACCTGCTAATATAAATAAAAAAACAAAAACATTTACTCACCTGCAGCAGCAGACCTCCTGTCCCAGCCTCCATCCGTCGCGCAGCTCCCATTGGTGGTTGGGTGGATAGGTAGCCTGGTGGGTGGGTGAGTGGGTGGGTGGGTAGGTAGCCTGGTGGGTGGGTTGGTAACTAGCCCAGTAGGTAGGTAGCCTGGTGGGTGGGTAGGTAGGTTTACTGGTGGGTGGGTGGGTAGGTAGGTAGCCTGGTGGGTGGGTAGGTAGCCTGGTGGGTGGCTTGGTAACTAGCCCGGTAGGTAGCCGGGTGGGTGGTTAGGTAGGTAGCTGGGTGGGTAGGTAGGTAGCCGGGTGGGTGGTTAGGTAGGTAGCCGGGTGGGTAGGTAGGTAGGAAGCCTGGTGGGTGGGTAGGTAGCCGGGTGGGTAGGTAGGAAGCCTGGTGGGTGGTTAGGTAGCCGGGTGGGTAGGTAGGTAGCCGGGTGGGTAGGTAGGTAGCCGGGTGGGTAGGTAGCCTGGTGGGTGGGTAGGTAGCCGGGTGGGTGGTTAGGTAGGTAGCCGGGTGGGTAGGTAGGTAGGAAGCCTGGTGGGTGGGTAGGTAGCCGGGTGGGTAAGTAGGAAGCCTGGTGGGTGGTTAGGTAGCCGGGTGGGTAGGTAGGTAAAGGGATTGGGAAAACAAGAGCGCTCTCTAGTGCATTAACTGCTTTAATTTAGCTTCATACGCAAAAGGGTTAAAATAAACTTACAATATAATCAGATAAAACATCGCATATCTCACCAACACCATCTGTGATAGCAATGGTGAAATAATCAAATTGAAAGATTTCATCAATTGTAGTTCCTCTTTTGTTATTTATGTACTAACCTGTGGGTGTCAAAATAAATACTATGTCGGTAGAACCACCAGACCCCTGCGACAACGGTTAGGCGAACATAAGAGGAAGATCCTGGACGGGTGTACAAAACATACAGTCCCAAGGCATTTTTTGGAAGCACATGATGGCAAAGTGGATAGTTTGAAGATCATGGGGCTGGAAGTTATCACTAAGAATATTAATAAAGGCTTGAGATACAAGAGGCTCTGTGAACGTGAATCCTATTGGATTTTTAAACTAAATTCCCTCACTCCAGCAGGCTTTAATGAGGGGTTAGAAGTAGCCACGTACATATAGGATCAACTATATAAATGTATAGAGACGTCTATAGGGATTTGACCTTTTGGGGGGGGGGGGGGGGGGAGGGGGAGGGCGTCTGAGCATGGGCGTGCATCTGTGAGTATGCTTGTGTGCATGTTTCTTCCCTTTTCCTCTTTTTCAAAATACTCCCCCTCATGCTGAGATTAACGTTTGCCATGATCATTTGGATAATTTCTGTCTACGAAAAATTGGGGGAAGATGATAAACACTCCTTCATGTGCTTATGATAAGCTTATGACTGAAGGTTCTATGTATTTATGCATTTATTTTGATCATCCATGTATATGTCTATTTGCTGATTTATCCACCCATCAACTACCTATAGACGTATGCTTATGAGTTTTTTATGAAGCCATGTGTATATGTATATGTATTTATTATTTTTTAAGCTTATTGATAGGTTTATATTTGATTGCTATGAATCATCTAGTAATTTGATCCAGGACTTTAGCTGCTATAATGTACAAACATGTGGAGATTTATAAGGTCTTATGGCATTAGATTTATTATTAATATTATGTATAGGACTGCCCATAGTTTGAATAAGTTGGGAAGATTCATATGAATTTATATTTATATTTATATTATTTATAGGTTTTAAATTGAAATTTTATGTGTTATATTAGCCATTCGCCCGATACGGGCAGCGGTGATGGAAGAGCGAAGCCATTGTATTTGTTTTTGTCCCCGCCGTCACCAGGCAACATGACGTTGATCGTCCGCACGCCCTTTGTAAGGCGCATACGTATTTCCGGCTCCCTACCCGGAAGAGTGAGGCCACTGTATTTTGTTTTTGCCTCCTCTGGTTGCCGGGCAACATGACGTAGAACGTCCGCACGCCCTTTGTAAGGCGCACACGTATTCGCGGCATAACGGACTTCCGTAACCCTTAACCCAGGTTGCTAGGCAACCACTCGTACTTTTAATGCGTCCACTGCGCCATTGCGTCATCTGACGAAGGCGTTGAACGCCGAAACGCGTAATGACGCAATAGGCGCAGGCAGCTGCTACGATTCCGCCGCGTTCCTCCTCCCGCTGGCGCTACCGGAACTCCGGATTCCAATCACTGCTGGCCACAGTATTGAGGCGACCAGAGTTGGTTTTTCCATCTGCAGGAAGCGGTGATGATACACTCTTTGTGAGATATGCGATGTTTTATCTGATTATATTGTAAGTTTATTTTAACCCTTTTGCGTATGAAGCTAAATTAAAGCAGTTAATGCACTAGAGAGCGCTCTTGTTTTCCCAATCCCTTTTTCTGCTTATCAGCCAATTACTGGTCCCGAGTAACCCAGGAGCAGCACTCTAAAGTGATTAACCACAGACCCCGTGGAGGTTCAAGTTGGAGCGCAGTGGAAGTTTGTTTTGTGGGTAGGTAGGTAGCCCGGGTGGGTAGGTAGCCTGGTGGGTGGGTAGGTAGCCGGGTGGGTGGTTAGGTAGGTAGCCGGGTGGGTAGGTAGGTAGCCAGGTGGGTGGTTAGGTAGGCAGCCGGGTGGGTAGGTAGGTAGGAAGCCTGGTGGGTGGGTAGGTAGCCTGGTGGGTAGGTAGGAAGCCTGGTGGGTGGTTAGGTAGCCGGATGGGTAGGTAGGTGGCCGGGTGGGTAGGTAGCCTGGTGGGTGGTTAGGTAGGTAGCCGGGTGGGTAGGTAGGTAGCCAGGTGGGTGGTTAGGTAGGTAGCCGGGTGGGTAGGTAGGTAGGAGGCCTGGTGGGTGGTTAGGTAGCCGAGTGGGTGGATAGGTAGGAAGCCTGGTGGGTGGGTAGGTAGCCGGGTGGGTAGGTAGGAAACCTGGTGGGTGAGTAGGTAGCCGGGTGGGTAGGTGGTTAGGTAGCCGGGTGGGTAGGTAGGTAGGTAGGTAGCCGGGTGGGTAGGTAGCCGGGTGGGTGGGTAGGTAGCCGGGTGGGTGGGTAGGTAGGTAGCCGGGTGGGTAGGTAGGTAGCCAGGTGGGTGGTTAGGTAGGTGGCCGGGTGGGTAGGTAGGTAGGAAGCCTGGTGGGTGGTTAGGTAGCCGGGTGGGTAGGTAGGTAGGTAGGTAGGTAGGAAGCCTGGTGGGTGGGTAGGTAGCCGGGTGGGTAGGTAGGAAGCCTGGTGGGTGGGTAGGTAGCCGGGTGGGTAGGTGGTTAGGTAGCCGGGTGGGTGGGTAGGTAGCCTGGTGGGTAGGTAGGTAGGAAGCCAGGTGGGTGGTTAGGTAGCCGGGTGGGTAGGTAGGTAGGAAGCCTGGTGAGTGGTTAGGTAGCCGGGTGGGTAGGTAGGAAGGAAGCCGGGTAGGTAGGCAGGTAGCCCTTTGAGTATCCGGGTGGGGGGCCCGACTCCCATCCTCCCTCCCTCCCTTCCTCACCTCGGAGGGCCCCCCTCCCGATATGCGCGGCGGGAGAGCGAGCGAGCGGCAAATGCAGGAAGTCTTCAGGGCTCCAGGCAGACGCTAGAGGCCCAGCCGCTTGGTCTCCAATATGTCGCCAACTCTGTCGACATATTGGAGACCAAGCGGCTGCCGGCTGAGCCCTCTAGCGTCTGCCTGGAGACCCGGATTTGCCGCTCGCCGCGCATACCGGGAGGGGGGGCCCCCCGAGGTGAGGGAGGGAGGGAGGACAGGAGTCGGGGCCCCCCGGGGGAAAAAATAAAAAATAATTTAAAAAAAAAATATATATATATATATATAAAAAAAAACAAAAAAAAACTTAATGGGTCCCTGAAGAAAACGGAACTTCAGGGGCCCTCGTGCGGCGGCACGGCCTGCACGGCCGTATGTCCGCCACTGAGTGTACTGGTTAAGGGCTCCGCCTCTGACACAGAAGACCATGGTTGGACTCGCGGCTCTTCCTGTTCAGTAAACCAGCACCTATTCAGTAGGAAACCTTGGGCAAGTCTCTCCAACGCTGCTACTGCCTATAGAGCTTGTCCTAGTGGCTGCAGCTCTGGTCGCTTTGGGTCTGCCAGGAAAAAAATGTTAAATAAATGTTATTTGTTTTTGTCTTTTGCTATTGGAAGCAGGTCTTGGAAGCACCGGGAATCTCTCTCTTTGTGTTGAAATCAGAGGTTTATCTAGAGGGGTACAGGCATGGCTCATGCCATGGGCGCCACAGCACCATGCCTGCTCCTGTGCTGCGCCACGCCGCCATGCCTGCCCCTGTGCTGCGCCGCCATGCCTGCCCCTGTGCTGCACCGCCATGCCTGCCCCTGTGCTGCACCGCCATGCCTGCCCCTGTGCTGCACCTCCATGCCTGCCCCTGTGCTGCACCGCCATGCCTGCCCTTGTGCTGCACCCCCATGCCTGCCCTTGTGCTGCACCGCCATGCCTGCCCCTGTGCTGCACCGCCATGCCTGCCCCTGTGCTGCACCTCCATGCCTGCCCCTGTGCTGCGCCACGCCGCCATGCCTGCCCCTGTGCTGCGCCGCCATGCCTGCCCCTGTGCTGCACCGCCATGCCTGCCCCTGTGCTGCACCGCCATGCCTGCCCCTGTGCTGCACCGCCATGCCTGCCCCTGTGCTGCACCGCCATGCCTGCCCTTGTGCTGCACCGCCATGCCTGCCCCTGTGCTGCACCGCCATGCCTGCCCCTGTGCTGCACCGCCATGCCTGCCCCTGTGCTGCACCGCCATGCCTGCCCCTGTGCTGCACCGCCATGCCTGCCCCTGTGACTTCCCATCATTCAGACCTCACCCATAACAAATCCTCACCCATCAGGATCTCCTCACCCATAAGAAATGCAGCCACAACACCACCTGGCCTAGAGCATGGTCCTTTGTACTGGAGTGAGGGAAGATTGGTAATTGGGGGCCCCACATCTCTGGACCCCCCTGTGGTTGCAGGGAATGCCCCTCCCCCCCAGTTATGCCCCTAACTGGACTGCAATTTAAGCATCATGTGATCCAAATAGATGTGGATTTTGAAGGTACTTGCTAAGATAATTATAACTGCTAATTCCTAATCTAATGATGTAAGGGCATTTAACTGTCTGCACCTGTCTGAACCGCATTGCTAGAATTCAGCAATAAGTTTATAATGGGCTTCTTGTCATTGAGAAATCTAATCATTAACATTTCCACTTCCCAGCGCAGATTCAGTCCCATCGCTTGTCTCCCGGTTCCCTGTTATTATTTTCATGCTTCTAATCAATGAAACTCAATTTAGCAAATGAAACATCTGCTTCCCAGACAAGTTTCTGTGCATTAAATATGGGGAAATGGTGGTGATTAGCGCTTCGACGCTTGCTGAACAAGCTCTGGGGTGACAGAACAAACGCCGATCGAGGAGGAAAGATGGGAAACGGGGGAGATAATAGCTAGTCTGGCATCTGTAGCTAATGCACAGCTAATCTCCCCTGCATTAACATTGATTAAATCCAATCTGGAAGCAGATCTGTGTAGCTGAAAGGAAATGGTAAAGGGCTGGTGGTGGGACTATAGATCCAATGCAGAAATAGGTGCATCTTATGCCACCCCAAGCCCCACCCACTATAAAAAAGATGCACACAATTCTCAAAGTACCGCCTCTAAATGACTCTTAAAGGGAAATAACACTTATTATAAATATTCTTTTTTAGCAACCAGTAGGTGGAAATCCAAATAATTTACCGGCAAAACTGTGTAGTCAAACAATGCGTTTCTCAGGTCTAGGTTCCTGCTTCTTCAGGCCTATAAAGTAAAATCTCCAGTGAATCGTAGTAAAGCCTAGGTAGGCGCTAGGCTCTACTATAGCTCATTGGAGATTTCACACTCTTTATTTGCCCGAAGAAGCGGGAACCTAGTGCCGAGAAACGCGTTACTTTTTGAGAGTTTTGTTTATTTGGATCAATAAAATTACAGTTCTCAACCTTACTATTGAGATTTTTACCCAAGGGGAGGTAAGTTTATCTTTACCTTCTTTATTTTTGAATTGTTTTTAATAATCTTACTTCACTTTGAGGATTCACGAGTTGTATCTGCAAGACTTGCTACTGAAAAATATGCTTAGTGTGGATTGCTTTCTTAAAACAGAAGGCAGTTGTGATGATTCATCTTTAAAGTAAACCTAAGTAAAGAAGATAAACCTAGAAACGTAGAGATAAATAAAAAAATATAAATACCTGGGGCCTCCTCCAGCTCCCTTCAGGCTGATCGGTCCCTCACCATGTTCCGGCCCCTGGAACTTCTGCTACGGGTCCCGGTACTTCAGGCAGTCGGGGCGTATTGCTGTTATTGGACTGGGGAGTGCGCGAGGCCAACTGCACCTACGCCAACTGGCCAAATTATCGGAACCCGTAGCAGAAGATTCAGGTGGCACTGGAGGATGGCTAGATACACTTTAAGTGTGTAACTGTGGTCTCCCACCAGTGGCGTAACAATAGGGGCTGCAGCCCCTGCACCCACGGGGGTCCCGGGTCCCCTCTAGGGCCCACTCAGGGCTATTTTGGGGGCCAGGAGAGGTCACAGCATGAGGGGAAAGCATGGCCACACATCGGCGGGGAGGGGGGACAGTCCCCCCCACCGCGGGCTCTCCTCTCAGCGCCTCCCCCTCGTGCATCGATTAGTGGCAGCAGGCGGCTGGCAGGAACACATACCTCCATCCACGTGCTGGAGGTTCCAGTCTATAAGGAAGTAGCATCGGACACTTAGAGATCAGACCTCCGCAGTGGATGGAGGTATGTGTTCCTGCCCACCGCCTGCTGCCACTAATCGATGCAGGAGGAGAGCGTGCTGAGGGGAGAGCCTGAGATGAGGGAAGGGGGGGACTGTCCCCCCTCCCCACCAATGTGTGGCCATGCTTTCCCCTCATGCTGCGACCCCCCCCCCCCAAAATGGCCCTGTGCGGGCCAGGGTAGGGGGGCTAGGGTCAGTCCAAATTTTTGCATGGGGGCCCGGGTGATTTCTAGTTACGCCCGTCTCCCCCAATGCATGATTACTGAATATGCAAATTATCTCTTTATGCCCCAGAAGCCAGGCTCACATCCAGAACTGCTGCCTATATAGCAAGCCTATAGCTTATACATTTTACAGAGCCACATCAACCCAACATGCAGACAGTCTGTTTCACACTTTCGGTCCTCATCAGTGCCTGGCAGGGATTGATATGACTCTATAGTGGTTCTGGGTCACCCTGAGTTGCTTGGGTATACAAGTACACAATACGATTCCAGCCTTCCATTCTCAGACCATTCTGCTTCTATGGGTTTCCCAGTAAGATTGGTCACTAGGAAAGGTCAGTGAGATGCAAATAAATGCAGACTGATGCAGGACGATGCAAACTCTGTATGTAAATGTATGCAGCTTGAAAATGGACCAATCCAGTTCTATCTCGGCAGGGTTGGATTGGTCCATTTTCAAGAATCACGAATTTGCATATAAAATTAGCATTATCCTGCATCAGCTTGGAATTATGTACATTTCATTGACCAACCCTGATAGTTAGCACTTTATATTTGTATTTCTTCTTTCCCTCTGTCTATAAGGCTACTTGCACACCAAGACGTTGCGTTAGGTGCTACGTTAAGGTCGCATAACGTGCACCTAACACAACGTATGGTGCTGCAAGTGAGGACGGTAGAGTGAGCCGCGTTAGGCGGCTCGATTCCTATAATGTCTCCCAGAGTGGCGCTGATTGGCCAGCGGGACCACGTGATGCGGAGCGAGACACTCCGCATCACGTGGTCCCGCCGGCCAATCAGCGGCCGCCAGTGCAGTGAATATTAAGTAGCCATGTGCGCGGCTACTGTAGCTGGCTCTCCCCGCCTCCTCTCCGCCCCCCACTGCGCATGTGCAAACAGTCTAACGCGGCTATAGCCGCTGTAACGCCGTAGCATGCTGCACTTTCCGGAGAACGTGCAGCGTTACATGTAACGCAACGTGGGCTGTGTGAACAGCCCACTTGTGTTACATTGCTGTGCGTTGGGGAGCGTTACGTGCGCCTGTAATGTCTTAGTGTGTAAGCAGCCTAAAGGTATTTTCAGTGCTCTCTGCTCATGCTTTGCCTGAATGATATAAGATTCATATGTTCATTCAATTCTCTGTCCTTCTAATGCCTACAAATTGTATGAATGAAACACTCGACTAGGATTAATAGGATTGGGGTATACTGACAACCACACACTGGAACTGAGGCTCAGTCCCTACAAAAAAGCCCTTTGTAAATGGTATATGTGATACCTAAAATATAACTTTTATTAATACTGATTAAAATAAGAACTGGGCCACACCACCACCACCAACATATAACACGAAAATGGAAATAACAATTCAGTGGAAATAACAATTAAGATAGACTATAAGTGGACACTCTGACAAAATATATCACAGTGTACATAAATGATAGGGATGTCAGGATAAACATCCACTATTATCAAAATAATCATCATATGAAAAAGTAGTCATGCTGAAAATCCAATCCAGGTACACATTTCCAAAATACTGGAGTATGGAGTATATCAACATTACTTCACACTTAGAAACGCAAAACGCTGTCGATTTTTGCCAGCGTTCATGCGGAAAAATCACTGAACATTGCAGCAATTTCTCCGTGATCGCATTCAGCGCTTCTATAGCACTGAAATGTGATCGCTGGGAAATCGCCTGAAAATTGTGTTTTTTAGTGTTTTTGGGTGATTTGCGGCAATTAGCGCAAATCGCCCAAGTAAGTAGGGGCCCATAGGGTTTCATTACACTAGCGCTTTTAAAAAGCGCTAGCGTTTGAGCGTTTTACCAAAATCGCGGCAAAACGCACTAGTGTGAATGGGCCCTAAAAAAGGACAGGCTTCAGCTAAGAGGCACAAAGGTACACCCCCCCTAAGGCCTCTTTCACAGTGTGACGTTAAAGTCGCACGTTAGAAAATTTTATAACGCAGACTAACGCACAGCAATACAAAGTCTGTGCGACATTCACAGTGCACACGTTGCGTTGTGTGTAACGTGTAGCAATATTTCGAAAGTGCTGCATGCTGTACGTTTAGCAATACATTTGCTGCGTTATGTGTGTTGCACATGCTCAGTAAGGTTTTTTGTTTTTTTTTAAATGTAACGCATGCGCTATTTTCGTTCCATCAGTATGTGACGAAAACGGCGCACCAAGAGACACATAACGCAGTGCGAAATAATGTCCAATTTCATAACCTACATGCGTTGCATTAGGGGCAAGTTGTGCGACTTTAACGTCGCATCAAACGCAACGTCCCAATGTGAAAGAGGCCTAAAACATACACATCACCCCTTAAAAATCGACATGTTTTGACATTAACGTAATCTAGCCTTCATCAGGAAAATTAAAAAGGTGCAGTGCTCAGCAGTGCATAATAACAGTGGAACAGCATGTAGCCCAAGTCAGAACCATTGAGCAACCCTGATAATTAGCACTTTATATTTGTACACCTTCTTTCCTTCTGTCTATAAAGGCCTTTTCTGTGCTCTCTTTTCATGTTTTGCCTGAATCATATAAGATTCAAATATTCATTCATTTCTCCGTCCTTCTAATGCCTACAAATTGTATGAATGCCCAAGGAAAGTATGCAGCATATTCAGAGCAACACAGGCATGTTATTATTTGCCTTAAAGGGGAACTGAAGTAAGAGGTATATGGAGGCTGCCATGTTTATTTCCTTTTAAGCAATACCAGTTGCCTGGCAGCCCTGCTGATCCTCTGCCTCTAATACTATTAGCCATAGCCCCTGAACAAGCATGCAGCAGATCAGGTGATTCTGACTTTAAAGTAAGATCTGACAAGACTAGCTGCATGCTTGTTTCTGGTGTTATTCAGATACTACTGCAGAGAAATAGACCAGCAGGGCTGCCAGGCAACTGGTATTGCTTAAATGGAAAATAAATATGGCAGCCTCCATATACCTCTTACTTCAGTTCCCCTTTAAAACATCCCACAAGCTGCACATTTCCTAGAAATTCTATGTAATACCTGCTAATTCCCACATTACCAGTGACACATTTACCATGAGCGTTAAATATACATAGACATACATTCACAATCATTACCTGTCCTGCTGACCTGAGACAAACCATTGGCTGGCCTGCCTCCCTCCGCAGAGGAGTGCAGAAGCATTAACAGCAGCAGAAAATCAGGGTAGATCTGGCCATCTAAAGGGGGGCAACTGATTAGGGAGGCACATCTGGCTATCTATGGGGGAGGCACATCAGGCTATCTGAATGGGGGAAGGGGGAACTTTTGGCTATCTATGGGGGGGGAAGGGGGCACGTCTGGCTATCTAAACAGCATTTGTACTTTTGACCCCACCCCTGACCTTGACCACATTCTGATGTGTGGCCACGCCCATTTTGTCCAGAGGAGGGCACAAAAACTGCCTTTGTCCCTGGGCACTGAAAGCCCTAGCTACGCCTCTGCTCATCTGCCCAATTCAAAAACAACACTTCAAGCAAACATTTTTTGAAAGTATTTAAAGGACAACGGTAGTGAGAGGGATATGGAGGCAGCCATATTTATTTACTTTTAAGCAATACCAGTTGCCTGGCAGTCCTGCTAATCTATTTGACCGTAAGTGTCTGAATCACACCTGAAACAAGCATGCAGCTAATCTTGTCAGATCTGACAATAATGTCAGAAACGCCTGATCTGCTGCATGCTTGTTCAGGGTCTATGGCTGAAAGTATTCGAGGCAGAGGAACAGCAGGACAGCCAGGCAACTGGTGCTGCTTCAAGGGAAATAAGTATGGCAGCCTCCATATCCCTCTGGCTACAGTTGTCCTTCAATAGAACATTGTCACAAATTAAGTATGCCTAGAAAATGTTCATACAAAAATAAATACATTTGAAAGAACATGGAAATACCTGCTATTCCAATTCATAGATGCCTGCCCTGCTTTTAGGAAGGGGGGACCACTAGATTATACAGGACCGCTGTAAGGTGGGAGGGGAGGAGGACCAATAGACTACCAGGAAACGCTATAAGGTGGGAAGGGAGAGGGGACCACTAGACTACCAAGAAACGCTTTAAGGGGAGAACAATAGACTACAAGTGTCCCAGATAAACCATGAAAAATCACAATCGGTTTTCAGCAGGAGGATAGACAGAGAGGAGCCACCCAGACCTGACTACCACCAGGTTAACTACTTCAGCCTGCAGTTGTTATCACCTTAAGGATGGAAGCAATTTTTGCCCTGTCAGCACTCCTACCATTCATTCGCCAATCATTTTAGCACTACTTATCAAACCTAAATTATCTACGGTATATCTTGTTTTTTTTGCCACCAATTAGGCTTTCTTTGGGCGGTACTTTTTGCAAAGAAATATTTTATACTAAATGAATTTTAACAGGAATAATTAAAAAAAAAACATTATTTCAGCCATTATAGTTTTAAAATAAAATGCTCTACTATTTATAAAACCCACACATTTTATTTGCTCATTTGTCCAGGTTATTGCTACGTTTAAAATATTTCCCTAGTACAATGTATGGTGCCCATATTTTATTTGGAAATAAAGGTGCATTTTTTCAGTTACTTACAAGCCCATATAGGCAAAAAATAACAGTAAGATACCCTCAGAACATGCATATTAAAAAAGGTCAATCCCTAAGGGAACTATTTATGTATTTTTTTTAACCACTTAATGACAAGCTAACTAATAAAAACATCCTGCTAGAGCCTCTTAATGGCTCCAGGACATTTTTATAAGTCAGGTAGTGCTGCTGCTGCTGTGCGCGCTCCCGCGCGTGCATCCCCGTGCACAGGAAAATGGTGGAAAAAAAAAACTACCAAAGAAAAAGCACACCTTTATTTCCAAATACTTTATTGTCACCATACTTTGTACTAGGGACTTAATTAAAATGTTGTGATAACCAGAACAAATAGGCAGATAAACTGTGTGGGTTTTATGCACAGTAGCAGTGTTTATATTAAAACTATAGGGAACGAAATTGGAGAAATAGTGTATTTTTTCATTTTTTTTCCTTGTTTTTCCATTTAAAATGCATAGAAAATAAAGTAATTACTAAAAACAAATATCAACGCCAAAATGCCCAATTGGTGGTGAAAAAAAAACAAGATATAGATCATTTCATTGTGATTAGTAGTGGCAAATGAAAGGGATGAGCACTGAAAGCTGAAAATCGCTCTTGTCCGTTTGGGGTGAAGTGGTTAAACTTTCTTTTTTTTTTTTTTTTTTTGCATGTGTTTGATTTTGCAGCTACAGGGAGGGGGGTTTAATAGGGGTTTTTATAAATATTACATGTATTTATTTTTATTTTTTTAACTTTAACATTACTTTTTGGCCACTAGATGGCATTGTACTCTTTCCTGGAAGTTACCAAGAAGTGTATAATCTTTTTACAAGGACTACTTTCACTTTTATGAATCAACATGCCTTGTGATTCGAGTCATGTTGATTCGTTCACAGGGGCTTCGATTGGTTTGTGGCAGGCATCTTCCCCTTCACCAATTGATCCCCTGTCATAGCCACCAGGACCAAGCACGCACCTGCCTGGAATGAGCATAGACAAGTCAGCCCTACATCTTGCAGCATGTCCGATCGATTAATGCGACCAATTTCAGACCGAAATTGGTCGCATTGTCGGGCATGCACTTGGTGGCAGCGATCGTCATCCGATTTCAAATATAATAATCGATTGGATGGTGAATAATCCAATGGATTGGATCGGATGGTGGATTGGCCGCCAAGTCACCTGATGTATGGCCACCTTTAAGGTGCCAATACATCAGACGATGTATGGGCAGATTGACCGAGAAACAGATCTCTCTCTAATCCAATCTGATCTGAGAGAGAACTGTTACCTGCCCATACACTGCAAGCTGACTCCTGATCAATTTCAAGCTGAAATCGATCCGGAATCGGCCTTGTGACCGCATCTGCTCTCTGATCAAATCTGATCTCCTATAACAAATTATAGGAGGTGTTTGCTATGTGAATTCCATGATTTTGGCCCAATGAGGTGTATTTTATCAATCTGAAATTGGTGCTGGCATAACTACCATATTTTTCGGACTATAAGACGCTCCTGACTATAAGATGCACCTAGGCTTAGAGGACAAAAACCAGGGGGAAAGATATATACTAAACCTGGTGCATCCATGGTGAAGGGGCATCTTGTGTATTATGCCCCCTTTGTAGCTCTTGTGTCTCCCTGTGTCGTCCTCTGTCCCCCTTGTGTACTCCTCTATGCCCCTTTGTGCCTGTGTCCTCCGTTTGTCCTCCTGTCTGTGTCCTCCTCTGCTTGGGCTGGTTGGAGATTTGTACTGGCAAACATTCACAAGTCAGGAACGACCTGCATTTGGATTATAAGACGCAGTGACATTTTTTCCCCACAAAGAGAGTCTTATAGTCCAAAAAATACAGTAATTAATGTAGGCTACGATCTTTCTATTCACAAGATGTGGGGGACAATAGGTGCATTGACTGGAGCACCAAAATGGCTAGAAACGGCCCTGCATTAGGGGAAAACAGGTGCGACGTCCAAAACAGCCCCACAGTCTGTACTTGGACCTAAATCGATTTATCATTTGAAACCTAAAGTAAGCATTGGATACTAGCTATTATTTCTGCTTCATGAATGCAAAATTCAGCAATGTGGTAACTAAATGTAAAGACAGATTTCACATAATTTAGATTCTTCCTTTAATTCCAGCTCCGACTCTATCAGATAAAATGACTGCTGATTTTTAGGCCAATTGTCTCTCTGTGTTTGGCGGCCGTTATGAACATTGGCTTGAACAAATGTTGTTTTAGCTGGAGTAATTGTAGCCTGAGAACGTGAATACATTTCCTTCTCCCCCGCGGCGGTTCTGCATGTGCTACAACTCGCCTATTTAAGCAGCATGCTAAATATCTAAACACTGCCGCATCTAATAACCCCGTGACATTTCAGAAGACGGATCGCGCAGTCCGCTCGGCGTGCCGCCACATTTGGTGGGCTGAAGCGAGACTATATGAATTTCTCAGTCTTAAAATAGCGGCGGGATTTAAATGAAAAGTGCGCCCATCCTTAATCACTTCAATATTAACGCCGCACCTCAAACACAAGGACGCCGAACATCATTTAAAAGTCACAGATTGCCAAGTATGAAGATCGGGAGGCGAGGGGCTTCAACCTGATTAGAGAGCAATAACTTCCTCCGAAAAATAGCGAAATTGCAGGATTATTGTCGGAATATTGCAGGAATATTGGATGTGCATTTCGGGCTATTCTGCATATGGATGTTCAGTTTTTAAAGTGGACCTAAACTCAGAACTTCCTCTCTGCTCTAAAAGACACGCAACAGCATAATAACCTTTAAACCTAATGGGAACCGGGTTTTAAAAAAAAAAAAAAAGTCAGATACTCACCTAAGGAGAGGGAGGCTCTGGGTCCCATAGAGCACTCCCTCTCCTCTCCCGATGCCCGCTGCTGTCCTGGCTCCCCCGTAGCGGTATTCGACCGTTTCGGTCAAATACCGCTGTCTCCCGGCCGAAGGGAGGCTTCGGAAATGCTTCGGGAGCCCGAGTGCTCCCGAAAGCGGGCCGCTCTACACTGCACACGCGCCCTCTATGACGCGTTCGCGTGTGCACCGCCTGTCTTCGGGAGGACTCGGCTCCCGAAGACTTCCGAGGTCACCTCGGCGTGGCACGAGAACGGAGGAGCCAGCGCAGCACCGGGGCCACCGGGAGAGGAGAGGGATGGCTCATTAGGACCGAGCCTTCCCTCTCCTTAGGTGAGTATCTGCCTTTTTTTTTTTAAGAACCCGGGTTACATTAGCTTCAAACCAAAAACATTTCTTTGTTACAGCTGATACAAATCCTAAAATAAATCTGCACTGTTTCTACTTCCTGTTTCATGGAAGCAGACATATTGTTAAAGAGAACCCGAGGTGTGTTTAAAGAATGTTATCTGCATACAGAGGCTGGATCTGCCTATACAGCGCAACCTCTGTTGCTATCCCAAACCCCACTAAGGTCCCCCTGCACTGTGCAATCCCTCATAAATCACAGCCGTGCTGTGAGGCTGTGTTTACATCTGTAGTGTCAGTCTCAGCTGCTCTCCCGCCTCCTGCATAGCTCCGGTCCCTGCCCCCGTCCCTTCCCTCCAATGAGCAGGGAGGGAAGGGATGCAGGCGGGGACTGGAGTTCTGCAGGAGGCGGGGAGAGCAGCAGACTGACACTATAGAGATAAACACAGCCAGCTCTGACAAGCTGTTTGTCAGCAGCGTGGCTGTGATTTATGAGGGATTGCAGAGTGCAGGGGGACCTTAGGGGGGTTTGGGATAGCAACAGAGGCAGGGCTGTATAGGCAGATCCAGCCTCTGTATGCAGATAATATTCTTCAAACCCACCTCGGGTTCTCTTTAAAGGATACCCCAACTGAAATGTGACATAATGAGATAGACATGTGTATGTACAGTGCCTAGCACACAGATAACTATGCTGTGTTCCTTTTTTTATTTTTCTGCCTGAAAGAGTTAAATATAAGGTATGCAAGTGGCTGACTCAGTCCTGACTCAGACAGGAAGTGACTACAGTGTGACCCTCACTGATAAGAAATTCCAACTATAAAACACTTTCCTAGCAGAAAATGGCTTCTGAGAGCAAGAAAGAGGTAAAAAAGGGGAATTTCTTATCAGTGAGGGTCACACTGTAGTCACTTCCTGTCTGAGTCAGGACTGAGTCAGCCACTCACATACCTGATATTTTACTCTTTCGGGCAGAGAAAGAAAAAAAGGAACACCGCATAGTTATCTGTGTGCTAGGCACTGTACATACACATGTCTATCTCATTATGTCACATTTCAGTTGGGGTATCCTTTAACAGCCTGTGCTTTCAAATGAGCTTATCTGCCATCTCTGCCGTGGCAGTCATGTTGTGACCAGGGGCGTAGCAATAGGGGGTGCAGAGGTTGCGACCGAATCGGGGCTCTTGGGACAGAGATGTCCCGAAGGGCCCTCCCTCAACTGCAGTATTAGCTCTCCATTGGACCTGTGCTCATAATAATCACTTCTATAGATACTTTGAATAGTGGTAATCGTTAACAAACTGTTCCCCATTCCCTTCTTCCACCTCTAATACTGTAGTTGCCATTAACAGGTTTTGATGCATTGTATCAATTGTTATGTATAGAGTGTTTGGGGGCTTGCATCGGGGCCCACAGCTCCTTAGCTATGCCACTGCATGTGACACAGGGGAGAGATCAGATTACAACTTGTGATTAGACACAAATGAGGGGGGAATTAAACAGGCTAAACTCTCTATATACATACAGGGTGCATTTTTCTATGTATTTCTTCAGTCCTGTGCAAGAGTTCAAGTCCACTTTAAAGTAAATCCATGAAGTTTGCATTCCAATACATATTTGTTGATACTTACCTTGGTAGAGGGGAGGCCTCCGGATCCTAAAGAGTCTTCTACCATCATTCTCTGTAGACTCCTTCCACCGCTGGGACCCCCAAAGTGTGGCCTCCATGCGCATGCGCACTACCAGCATACTAGGAATAGCCGAGCCTGATCGAGTCTGTGCAACTGTGCAGGGGCAGATGGCTCCCGCCTGCAATCTGCCCGGCTATTGCCGAAGCGAGCCAAGCAGATCGGAGCTAGCGGACATGGGCGAGGCACCAACACTTGTCAACAATCAGACTTTCAGGGGTTCCAGGCAACGCTGGAACAAGATTGCAGAGGAGGACAAGGGAAGTCTCTTTAGGATCCAGAGGATTCCCCATCCCAAGGGGAGTGCCACCTTGGTGCACTTTTTTAGCTTCAGGTTGCCTTTAACCACTTAAGGACCACAGGCTTTACCCCCCCTAGTGACCAGGCTATTTTTACTAATTAGGGCTCTGTAGCTTTAAAGAGAACCTGTACTGAGTAAAAATATTTAAAATAAACACATGAGGTAACTTCAAATGAACATTACATAGTTATCTTGCCATCAGTTCCTCTCAGAAGCTCACCATTTTCTTCTGACAATAATCCCTTCCAGTTCTGACAAGATTTTGTCAGAACTGAAAGATACCAGTTGCTGTCAGTTATATATCAGTTGCTGTCAGTTACAGCTGAGAGGAAAACTGATGTACCAGGTAATGTCCATGTTTCCCTATGGCTCAAGTGGGCGATGTTACAGTTTAACTGTGTGCTGACCAGAAAGCTGTTATGGGGTAATGGCCATTTTCAAAATGGAGGACGGAAAATTCCATTGATCACATTGGACAAACAGGACGCAGGAGAGGAGAAAGAGACTGAGGAGTAGACTACATGGAAGGTAAGTATGACTTGTGTATGCTTATTTTGACTTTTAATTTTTTTCAGTTCAGGTTTTCTTTAAGGGCTCACTGCAGGGCCGTACAACTCAGCACACAAGTGATCCCCCCCGCCTTTCCTGCCCACCAACAGAACTTTCTGTTGGTGGGCTCTGATCACTGCTGCCCTGTTTGTTTATTTTATTTTTTATTTATTTGTTAATGTTTTTTAATAAATTTGTCTTTTTACCTCCCCCCAGCCCTGCCTCCCTCCCCCCCCACCAGCTAATCACCGCGATCGGCTGTCATAGGAATCAGCCTATGAGAGCCGATCACTCCTGATCCTCTGTAGGGGACAGCCGAGTGACACGAGTACAGAGCTGTACGGTCGCCACCGGTAGACTGATGACGGAACGGAGATGCATGCTCATTGGCGCGCGCAATCTCCTGCAAGACACGCCCCCAGGACTTCACGCCAGTTGGTATTGAGCGGTCCTGGGGAAGCCGCCACCTTCATGCCAATTGGCGTGAAGCGGTCGGCAAGTAGTTAAAGCCATTTTCAAACGATTAGCTAGTTGTGTGTAGGCTCTCTTTGGAGAAGCTTGTTTGTATAAAGATGCCCCCAAACGGGTCAATTTTCAGTGAAGAATCACCAGAACGATCAGATAAATGTGATCTGATTGGTGGAAAATAGACCTTGTTGATGTCCAAAATCGACTGTGAATAATTTTAATGGTCATCATCCGACAACAATTAAGTTGATTGGAAAAAAACATTTTATTAATAGTCAAATGTGATGGGTAGAAAGTACAGACGGGTTCGTTGACGGTGAATTAATTAATGTGACAAGACATTTTATTTCTGATCGCATTTATCTGATCACTTGAGCGATTCTTTGTTGATAATTGTCCAGTTAGTGGGCACCCCTTCCGGTCCATCTTTGCACACTCACGTAGGCGACGGTAGGGATAAGGGAAGGTTCCTCACAATGTATTCCTTCATGCAGCAAAAAGTCTAGAACCGGCCCTGCCTGTAGGTAAGAGGTCCTGTAGGTAAGTGATTCAGAGCTGTATACGCAGGGGCATCAAAAGAGCTTAGAGTGAGGTATCCATCTGTGCGTTGTGATTCGGAATTGCAATACACGGTTACCCATGAAAATACATTATAATCAGTGGGAATCACGCCATTGAAGACCCTATCCCCCATCTTGTGTCATGACCTGTCCCTTTGATATAAGGTCCATTTCACTAAACAACTCCAATCTATGCTCTCGCCTCTCCCAATTTTTCACAATCTTTTCTTCCCCCTGGACTGTGGAGCCTGGCTCCTTCCACTTGTGGAAGGAAAGAGGCTTCCTCCTGCTAAAACACTATCTGGTGGATAGTAAGCTGCCTTCCTGGGATCAATATAAGAGCAATTTTGACTTCCTTTCAACCAACGTTTTTCCAGCCAATTATACCTTTTTCTATTAATCATAATACTCACGAGTTGCCTACGGTCTTCCCTTTTAAGCGTTGGTGTGAAAATAGGCTCTTGGAAGATTGACATATCTCCTATTTGTACTTTGTCTTCCCCCAATCATTTGAGCATACTAAGCTACGGGCCATGACTCAATGGGAATTAATCCTTGTCAGTTAAGCGTTGGTCGAAATGCTGTCTCACCATCAGTAAGGGAAGCAGCTATTTCTCCCACACTTAGACCAACTTACAGATTCTCCACAAAACATACCTCACACCGACCATATGGTATTGTATGGATAGCAGCAGGCCTAGCCGCTGTTTTAGACTTTAAAGGAGGGAGGGCACTTTTTCCCACATATGGTGATTCTGCCCTCAGGCCCAATCCTTCTGGTCTGCAGTCGCGGCTCTCATTAGCTTAGTTCTAGAAAAGACCATTTCACCTGATCCTGTGATGTTGCTATTGGTCGACAAACCACAGGGATGGAAGTTCCCTCCATTTAGACTGGCCTAACACACGGCTAAGGTTGCCAGGCTCCATATTGCCAGAACCCCTACACTATCGACTGAAATGACTGAAACCATTGTCACTAATATTCTTATTTCTGAACGTCTAATAGCCGTTGTAAATGATACTATGGATGTCTTCACTAAAACCTGGCAGCCTTGGCATAACTTCACAGTCCCTCGTCTCCACTCCTTGGTTCTCACTCCATGATGAATGCGCAAACACACGACCAATTGTACCACTACCGCTGAACTGATATCCTAGTGTTGCGGTCCTGTTTGTATTTCACTTTGGTTTTCATTGCCATTTCCACCATGGGGGAGTTTAATTGCAGACAATGGCGCCAATTCACCAAGCTGTACTGCGTTCGGTAATGCTGAAAACAGCTGATTTTACCGATCACTTAGGAAAATATCAATTCATCAAGGCTGTTACCGCATGGAAAGCTGAAATTACCGCGCAGTGAGGCAAATTACCGACTTGTGCGGTAAACACCTCAACAAATGTCAGTAAATGTCAATTCATCAAGGTTACAGCATGCGGTAAAGCCCTGGATGATTACCGCCAGTTCTCCTCTGATGGAATCAGCGGGACTCACAAAACTCACAGAAGCAGAGACAATTCCCTATGACTGACAGGAGCAGAAGCCAATAGGAACAGCCCCTGTCTCCTGCAAGTGATTTTGATTGGACCCAAAGCCTTCTCCGGCGGATCCTGCTTTCTTACCCCCCAGGCAGCGAGCAGAGAGAACAGAACAAAAGATGCTTCCCCTGCTTCCCTTCAGCAGTTTAACCTCTTCCGTTCCTGTTTGAAGATGTGGAGGAGCTAGTGGGGAAAATCACCTACGCAGGGCATGTTTAAAGTTTCTTGGAAGTTTATCTAAGCTGTGGCAAAAAATAAAATGTTAAGAAAGACTAATGGAGACTAATAGACGGATTCAGTGTGAGCAGAGGCAGTACAACAGAACATGTGCATCTAAAGGGATGTGGGGATGCCTCTTATTATTGTAATGCTGTCTCTGCACGGAGAACAGATGTAACAACACAGACAACTAACTCTTCTGCTGTTAACGACAACTGGGCTTTGGGAAATTACCGAACTTCTACCGCACCTGTGAAAATATTGATGTACTACCACACAAAAGTCTAAAATACTGAATGCGGTATTTTCCTGACTTGTTTTTTGTTTATCGAACAGCCTTGATTAATTGATGCCAATGTTTGTAAATTTGGATTTATCATTCAATAAAACATATTTTTGAAACTAAAATAAAGAAAACATACAGCTTTCTTATTTTACTTTTTGGGCATACCATAACCTGAGCTACCAGAAGGTAAATACGTTCCTCAGACAGGTGCTACACTTTACTTGTCAAAACATATCTTTTTATTAGCAATTATTCCAAGCTACTACTGGTGCTTAAAGAATGGGTATAACTAATGCCATAAAGTAGGAAAAACAAACTTCATGAATAAATCCTGATAATACAAGCGTAAGCTAGGCTGTCACTCCTATCAGGGTAAACAAATGACTAGAGATAAATTCTTGGCATCCAATAATAAAGTGTATTCTATGCTCCACAAAACGAAAATAAAACCTGTATAGTCGTGCCTCAAAAAATGAACATACTAGTTGTGGAAGCACTGATCATAAATTGGTAGTATTCCTAATGCTGGGTAGAAAAAAAAGATCTTCCATCTACAATTCAATAATGTTTAACGGAATACTGTAGGGGGTCGGGGGAAAATGCGTAGTTAACAAGTGTATTGTTACTGAACTACGAATGCGGCGTCTAATTTTCCGCATGCGATTGTATGCTTACAAATTTACGCATTGGAAAGGGGAATGTACGCATAGAAGAGTTCCCGTTATAAGCATTTAAAGAGGAATTAATGCGTCAATTTTTCTGCATACGGGCATAAGCATCCGCATACACTATGCTTCGTACTACGCGTAATTGCATATTTTAATGCGTAATCTACGAAATGCATGCAAAACGAATATTTGATTTCGAAGCCGTAGTTTGGCGAAGCGTAATTGCGTAAAACTACGCGTAGTTCCAGCGTAGCGAAGTTGGCTGACTACGACCATCCCTGCTGATGACATCAGCGAGAGCAAGGACACGGCAACGCAGGCGCAGTGGATTTCAGACTTTAAAGTCTGAAATTCCAGAAGTGAACTGGAAGCGGTGCCGGAGCATCGGTGAGTGGCTGCGCAGACACAGGACGTCTGCGGGGGACCATTAGAAGACCCGGGTAAGTTCAACTCATTTTCCCCCCTACAGAATTCCTTTAACCTCCTTGGCGGTAACCCCGTGTGTGACACGGGGTAAGCCGCCGGAGGGTGCCGCTCAGGCCCTGCTGGGCCGATTTTCATAATTTTTGCTTTGCTGGACGCAGCTAGCACTTTGCTAGCTGCGCCAGCACTCTGATCGCCGCCGGCCCCTGCCCGATCGCCGCTATCTGCTGCGGCGCGGGCCCCCCCCCCCCTCCAGACCCCAGCGCTGCCTGGCCAATCAGTGCCAGGCAGCGCCGAGGGGTGGCCCGGGACTCCTAATGACGTCCCGACGTCAGTGACGTCGGTGACGTCATCCCGCCCCGTCGCCATGGCGACGGGGGAAGCCCTCCAGGAAATCCCGTTCTATGAACGGGATTTCCTGATCGGAGATCGCCGAAGGCGATCGAAGCGGGCGGGGGGATGCCGCTCAGCAGCGGCTATCATGTAGCGAGCCCTCGGCTCGCTACATGATAAAAAAAAAAAAAAAAATTTTAAAAACTGCTGCGCTCCCTCCTGCCGGTATTTTTCATACCGCCAAGGAGGTTAAAGAAGTAATGTAAGTCCAAATTTGGTGTTTCTAGCACGTAAGGGGGCTTTGCTATTAACCGTTAAGCGGGTTTTTCATCACGAATACCGACTCGTGATTCGTGTTTACATGCGGTTATTCGACTCAAAACTGCACTCGAATATCCCTTTCTACTCGTGATCACGAGTCAGTTCGTAAGTGGGCAGAGTGAAAGTTGTGATCACTCGAATTTGTGATTGGGGTTATCCGAGCACCACTGTCTACTCCATACTTTTCTGGTCTCGGATGTCCTTTAAGTTGTCTGTAATGCTATTTTTAAAGTTATTTCAACACGGTGTTCCCTCCTGCCACATTCAATGATTAAACAGCTGTCACGTAATTAGACATAAGCCGTCCACATCTAATTAGTCCCTTGCTATAAGTTCTGATTCAGCTCATTTGAATTTCACTTTTTTATGAGCAAACAAAATAAACAAAAAACACTGGGATTTATGTTCACCTGTATTATTGCTGACTATAATGGGATTTTCTTCTGCTGCTGCCCTATATTAAAGGGATCCTTAATCCTAAATTTAAAAAAAATCAGTTTTACTCACCTGGGGCTTTTACCAGCCCCCTGCAGCCAACCTGTGCCCTCGCAGTCATGATCGGTTACTCCTGTCCCTGGTAAGTATAAGTATCTTAGTTTCAATTTTCACTCGCCTCCCCAAATCGCTGCAAAATCAATTTTCAAATTGATTTTGCAGCGCTACTATACACAGCTGCATGTTCTGTGATCGTAATCGCACTAGTGGGTCCCCCACCACTCACTTTCATTGGCAAAGCATTTTTGGGAATTGCCAGCGATTGTTGGCTATCCTAAAAAGATGCCAAAAATGCCCTAGTGGATCCCAGCCCTTAAATGGAATCTGAAACTTATGATATAATGAATTGTATTATGTGTATGTCTAGTACAGCTAAGGCATAGAAAATTAGTAGCACAGATAACGGAAAATTGTATACTTACCTCCGGTAATTTTCCTTTCCTGATGCATCCATGGCAGCACTAATGGGGTGGTGGCTCCGCCCCCCGCCCCCATAGGACAGGTATCTAGTTAAATTGAGGTAAGCTAGTCCCACCCTTCGTCTATCTTTCGGACTTGCCGAGACCCGGGTGGGTCCCCCATGCTGCCATGGATGCATCAGGAAAGGAAAATTACCGGAGGTAAGTATACAATTTTCCGTTTTCCTAATGCCTCCATGGCAGCACTAATGGGAGTTGACTAGGAAAAAACAAAGACATAGGGAGGGACAAGGTCTGCAAGTGCACCAAACAAAATTTTTATTATTTTAAAGGACAATCTCTAGTTAAGTGTGAACAGAAAGTACAGTTCTTCCAAAATTTAAGGTAGAATTAGCTGCTGGATCCACTTTGTAATGCTGTACAAACGTATGGATCGTTTTCCAGTTTGCTGCCCGGCAGATCTGTTCTGCTGAAATTCTGCCATACGCAGCCCACGATGTAGAAACGGATCTTGTGGAATGCGCCGTTATATGAGACGGAGGTTCAAGATTGGCAGCCCTGTATGCAGCTTTGATGGCCTTGGTAATCCACGAGGCTATTGATCTAGATGAGGCTGGCTCACCCTTTCTGTAACCGGCTGGGATGACGAAGAATCTGTCAGTCTTTCTGAAGGAGGCTGTTGCCTCCAGATACTTCTTTAGCATACGACCAACGTCTAGAGAATGTGGTAGTTGTGTTTCCTCCTCGGTAAAGTTGGGTAATGTCCACTCCTGGTTAAAATGATATTGCGTTGCCACCTTTGGTATGAAATGCTGAATTGGTCGAATGACCACCCGGTCCGGAAAGAATGATAAATATGGTTCCTTACTGCCCATGGCCTGTAGTTCAGATACCCTCCGAGCTGAAGAGACGGCTGTTAGAAAAGCTGTCTTAATTGTCAGATTCCAAAGTGAGCATGTGTCTAGTGGTTCAAACGGAGCGTGTCTTAGTGACTCTAGTACTACCGGTAGATCCCATTGCGGGCATACGGTCTTTATTGGAGGCTTGATCTTAATCACTCCATTCAAAAACTGCTTTACTAGAGGGTCAAAGGCCCATCTAACCTTAGTTAGAGCGGAAAGGGCTGTCACCTGGACCTTTAGGGCTGAGTAGCTGAGATCTTTGTTTAGCCCACTCTGTAAGAACCCCAAGATGTTACAAGCCTTCGGAGTCTCAAAACTGAATGCGTTTTCTCTAGCATATTCGATGAATTTTTCCCAGATTCGATGATAGACCTTATTCGTCGATGATTTTCGTGATTTTAAGAGGGTGGTGACCACCTCCTCGGAGCAACCTATTCGTCTTAGTCTTTCCCCCTCAAAAGCCAGGCCGTTAAACTCAGTCTCTGTGGGTCCGGGTGCTGGACTGGACCTTGTGTTAGAAGATGTGGGGTTATTGGTAGTTTCCATGGTGGTCTGATCTTCAGTTCCCACAATAGTGGAAACCAGGGACGGTGACTCCAGAATGGGATGACGGCTATCACAGTTATATTCTCGCGTGAAATTCTGCGTAAGACCCGACTGACCATAGGTGTGGGAGGGAAGATGTAACCCAAAGTGCAGTTCCAGTCCGCCGTTATGGCATCCGTTGCCTCTGCCAGGGGACAGTAATTCTTGGAGATAAAACGTCTGCATTTCCTGTTCGTTTTCGTGGCCATCAAGTCCACCTCTGGAGTGCCCCATTTCTTGCAGATCTTCTGAAACATTATGAGATCCAATGTCCATTCGTTGTTGTCCACAAGTTGTCTGCTCAGATAATCCGCTTTCACATTGCTCTGACCTGGGATATGTATTGCACTCAAGCTCTGTAGGTGATCTTCTGCAAACTGCATGATCGGAGCCGTCTCTCGAAGGAGTTTGAGACTGCGTGTACCCCCCTGTTTGTTGATGTAAGACATAGCAGTCCTGTTGTCGGTTCTGATTAAGACAGGTTTTTGGCTTATTGACGTCTGGAAATGTACTAGCGCTTGAAATATGGCTCTTAGCTCCAAGACATTCGCAGGTTCTGAAGCGGTCGTCTTGTTCCAAGCACCTTGAGCTATCTGGTTCCGTAGGTAAGCTCCCCAGCCCTTGGTACTTGCGTCGGTTGTTATTATCGTTTGTGGTTGTGCGAGAATCGGTCGATAAGCATTCAAGCTCCTCGGGTTCAGCCACCAATCTAAACTGTTGTTCATTGTGGAGTCTATGTGGATCCACTGTGACATATTCTTTTCCCATTGTGCCAGAAATCCCCACTGAAACGGTCTGGTGTGCCATTGGGACCATGGTAACATTGGCATTGTCGCTGTTAATGTCCCCAGTAGACTCAAACACTGTCGTGCTCGCAACCAAGGTGTTTGTTGTGCCTTTTTGACCCTCTCTATTATTTTCTTCTTCTTGTCTTCTGGCAGAGAAATTGCGTTTTGGTGTGTGCGGAACCTTGCCCCCAGGAATACCATATCCTGGGTTGGCGATAAATGACTCTTCCGCCAACTTATTTTCCAGCCGAACTTCTGGAGAGTTTGAAGAAGGTGGTCCCTCTGTTGAAGTATTATCTGATGTTCTTGGGCCTTTAGGATGATATCGTCCAGGTAGTGATATAATCTTAGGCCATCTAGACGGAGCATCGCCACTACCTGGACTAATACTTTCGTAAATGTTCTCGGAGCCGTGCTTATCCCAAAGGGTAGGCATGTGAACTGAAGATGCATTTTTCCGATGGCGAAGCGTAGATACTGTTGATACTCTGGGTGGATAGGTATGTGTAAATATGCATCTTCCAAGTCCACGGACAAAAGCCAGTCTGAGACCCGGGTTTGCAGAATTATGGATTGTAGTGACTCCATCTTGAATTTGGGAAGGGCTATTAGTTTGTTTAGTACCCTCAGATCCAAGACTGGTCGTAGGTCTCCTGTCTTCTTGACTACGAAAAACATTGGGGAGTAGAGTCCCCTGTTTCGCTCTTTTTCCGGGACTGGAATAACTGCTTTCTTCCTTATCAGGTCCTCTACGTAATTCGTTAGAATCTCTCTTTTTTCTGCCGTTATCGGAATTCTTGTGGGCACAAAGAAAGAGTCCGGTGGCTTCTGCTTGAAAGTCCATTTGTGACCTCTGTTGACTGTCCTCACCACCCAGTGGCTGCGACAGTTCTCCGCCCAAATATGTCCGAACGCCTGTAATCTTCCTCCTACTGGACATAGTTGGGCGGAGACACCATCAAAACCCCTTGGGAGGATTGGATGCGGTATTGGTGGTCTTCTGTTTGTTTATTCTGCTGAGGGTTGCTTGACCTCCCTGCCAAGATCTACGATAGTCCTCTCCTGGTCGGTAAGATTTGGCCGATCTATATCTTGTGTGTTGTTCTCTGTTTTGTTGTGGGACAAAAGGCTTCTTCTGTTTGCGGTCGTGTGGGATTAGTCCCGACTTCCCTCCTGTGACTCGCGTTATTGCTTTGTCCATAGTTTCTCCAAACAAGTTCTTTCCATCGAATGGAATTTTACACCAGTTGTGCTTCGAATTAACATCCGCCGACCATGAACGTAGCCACAGCGCACGTCTAGCGGTTACTGCGGACAGCATCGATCTCGCTGTGGACCGGATAATGTCAACTGACGCCTCACCTAAGAAATCCGCTGTCAACTTGAACTCCTGGAGTGAATTTATTAGTGTTTCTTTATCTGTGTCTTCCATTATCGCCACTTCTAGATTGTCAGTCCAAGAACGGATAGCTTTTGCAATCGACGTTAGTGCTACTGCTGGTTTCATTGCTCCGCCAGATAAAGTGTAGGACTTCTTGAGGTCTGTGTCTACCTTTCTTTCGATCACATCACGGAAAGATATGGCGTCGTCCGATGGCAACGTTACGTGCTTTGCAAGCCTTGTAACGGACGCATCCACTGCTGGAGCGTTGTCTAGGTACTCTGACTTCTTCTCAGGTAAAGGGTAGAGTTTTGTAATTCTATTATTGAGCGGAACCTTTCTCTCAGTTCTATTCCACTCCTCGTGAATGACGTCCTGAATTTCGTGCATAAACGGGAAAGGAGTACAGGACTTCTTAAGATGCTTGTAATAAGTGCGTCTCTTTTTCTTATCCTTGAGTGATTCGTCTTCCGAATCGTCCTCCCACTCAATCGCTTGTCTCACCGCGTTTACATAAGGTTCTACTAGTGAAAAGTTAAACCCCATCTCAGGGTCTTCCATCTGCGCCTCAGAGTCTTGATGTGACGTGGATGGGATGGGTTCCGTTATTGGTGCTGTCTGTGGTAGATTGGCAATATACTCTGCCATAGAGTCCTGGACAGCCTGCTTGATGAGGTGTGAGACCTCCACTGGTTGCGGATCTTCTCTCGCCATTTGGCTGAAGCATGTGCCGCAAACCAACTTCCCCGGTAACGTGCGTTCTCCGCAGGCCCAACAGTGTTTTGGGGGTCGTCTTTTTGGTGATTTGCTCTTTGAGCACTTTTTCTTTTTAGCCGATCTGGAGCTCTGAGGTGATCGTGCTCTTGATTGCCGGTCTGAGGATGCCGTTCCGGGGCTGTCAGGAGACACAAGAAATGTCACTTAGTTCTTCGCACTCTTTTGCTAAACGGGAAAGAAGCTTACCTTAAGCACCCCTACCTGCCAACTTGATGCTGATCTGTGTGTGGCGCATTAAGGTCCATTTCCGCATCAGACATCCCTAAGTAATAGAGACGGAGCTACGTTAGTACGCAGCTCTAACTATGTCAGTACCTATTACAAGTGCTGATATATACATATTGAGCAGAGGACAAGAAGTAGATTGGAAAGGAAACCTTGTAGCTTCCAGCCTACCTTCTCAGAAGAAGATTCCTTTTGCTTCTCAAGAGGCAGAGGTCTGTTCCGCTGCGTCCCTGCATAAAGGCAGTGAAAGACGCTGACCTCCGCCATCTTGCCGCTTAAGCAGGCTTCCTGGGCCTCTCCCCTAAGCGCTCCGCCTCCCCCAGCCGCCTGTGAGGCTAGGAACGCTAGAGCAGCGTCGCATCTTCCTACTTCCGGTTTGCGTGGAGCGCAAACCGGAAATGACGTCGCCGCCTACTCGCTCTGCCCGACCAGGCTCTGCAGGCTGCAACACAGGCCGCGGAGATGAACCGGCCGACACCAGCTTCACCTGGCTCCAAGGTACAGGTTCTATACACACTCAGGGAAGCATTTAGCTTCCCACCTGACAGCCCCGTGTGTAGAACAAAAACGGCCCCCAAGATCAGCAGAACGGGGCTGCCTATAGAGACTCATTTAGAGGCTATGAGGCATACCAGGAGAGGCTGAACCTGGTATTTTAAAAGCTATAGGTGGGGTGCACTAAAGACTAGATCCTGTCGAGAGCAAGGACGAAAAACATAGACGAAGGGTGGGACTAGCTTACCTCAATTTAACTAGATACCTGTCCTATGGGGGCGGGGGGCGGAGCCACCACCCCATTAGTGCTGCCATGGAGGCATTAGGAAATGAGTCTCATATTGTTTCCAGTACAGGAAGAGTTAAGAAACTTCAGTTGTTATCTATGCAAAAGAGCTCTCTAACCAAACTTGGTCGGCGTGGAAAAGGAGGCACAGTACCTGGCACCAAATGCAGCAGGGCAGACGCACCGGAGATGGGAACCAAGAGCGTGCACGTCCAGAAGACAGCTTTGGATCCAATGAAGTAGAAAACAAGGAAGGAGGCACCGCTTCTTTTGTAAAATCCCTTTAATCCGGTGGGGGAAGATGCAGGTACATGGCAGTGGGGGCAACAGATGCCTGACAGCTGTTTCGCTGGCTTAAACCAGCTTCTTCAGAGGCAGATTGAAATCTAAAGGGATTTTACAAAAGAAGCGGTGCCTCCTTCCTTGTTTTCTACTTCATTGGATCCAAACTTGGTCGGCTACAGTGCTATTTTCTGAAGCACTTATGCCTGGTACATACCATGCAATTTCCTGTCAGATAGATGAGTCAAATCGATCATTTCCAACAGGTCCGGTCTGATTTCCAATAGTTTTCTGATTAATTTTCTGATCACCTCTATAACAAAATCGATCAGAAAATGGATCGGAAATAAGATCGGACCTGATGAAAATTATTTATTCATCTCATCTATCTGACGGGAAACTGCATGGTGTATGCCAGGCATTATACATCATAGAAACAGTGAAAGACAACTTCAGATCAGATTTTTCTCCAGTGGAGTTCAAAGGGTCATTAGTTCTGCTCTGCTTCATAGTTTAAAATACAGAGCATGGTTTTTAAACTGCAAATATCACAGAATGATGCAATGTTATAAAAAAAAGGTATATGACAGAAAATAAAAATGATACTCATTTCTTTGCTACTAATGTTCTATTCATTATCCGTATTTCACATGCAATTTATTATACTTTTTTTTTCTTCTGCTTCAGTGTCACTTGAATCTCTGAAAAGCAGGGCCGGTTCTAGACTCCCTCCCTCACCTTGGGTTCCACTGTCTACACTCCCCCTCCAGCTATTTGCCCAGCATTAACGTCAGAGAGGAGCAAGGTATGCAATTAATCACCTCCTTCCAGTCCAAGTGTTGCGTTCCACTGCTCGCGTCATTTCCTGCGGAAGTACAGTGGGCGGCATTGCAGGAAATGACACGAGTGGTGGAACACAACGCCTGGACCACAAGGAGGTGAGTAATTGCTTCCCCGCTCCTCTCTGACAGTAATGCTGCGCAAATAGCTGGAGGGTGAGCATGGACAGGTGAGCCCCAGGTGAGGGAGGGTGGGGTCTGACCCCCTCCCCACCACTGTGCCCGCTGCTCCCCCTTCCAGGCTGCTACCCCTCCAGCTCGGCACCCCCCACCCACGACCAGGTGGATGCTGCCCCCCACTTTCGCCGCCTGAGGAACCTGCCTCACCCCGCCTCATGGGCGGCCCAGGGCTGCTGAAAAGAAATGTACACTGTTAATTCACAGGATGAAAGAAAGCAGCCTTTACGTGTGGTGCGGGGTGTGTGCAGCAAGTGAGGCATACAGGCTCTCTAATGACCGGTGAAGGCATGCTGCTGTGGAGATCAGCAAACACTGACTGCCCGCCATGATAATGCTATGCTTATTTCATGAAGCTTGTCCATGAGAAACGGCTCTCCATAAATTGCTTTATTCATTAAGCAGAAAGATCCTGAGATGGAAATCGACATGCTGGGGTCCTTGGACCAGAAAGATGAATATTTTTTAAGCAGACGGCAATTAGGCCTAGCAGAAGCTGCAGAGGAATATGCAAATCTGACAGAATAGCATTGCACACCTTAGTAATTAGGCATAAATTACTCTGCACTGGCGGGAACACCGTACCCCGGTGTCAGGAATGCGTTAAAGAGAACTTTTGTTATAAAATATAGGGGGTCAGGGGATGTCATGGCCTCCATCGGTACATAATCAAGGTGCCATTAGCCTAGATTGCCTAATAGATTGCCTGATGAGTTGATTGATGGGAGTGGCGCAAAAGTTAGATCAATTTTTATTTTGAAAATGGTGTAGAACAGATTGTCCATTTCTTGATTTAAAGGGCCAAGTCATTTTTTTCGATAACTGTTTAAAAAATGGTGGTGGAAAAGTTGCAATCAGTCAGAATAAATGATTGTAATGATAGAATGAGCGAATTGATTAGCCCCTAATATTGATTGAAAGAAGTGATTTATCGATTACACCTTGATTGACCATCATTTTGTCCAATCAAATATGCCAGTTTCTCAAAAGTGATTTGAAAAATCACGTCCTCTATGGCAGAAGGGATCAGTTTGATCGCCTCTCGCCCAAACTGCGCTGCAAATTCATGCCTCAAATACCTGAAAAAATAGTGATTAGGGAGTGAGAAAGTATTTTAAAGGAATTGAGGTCCGTACGACTCCTAGATGTAATTATATGTTCTAAGTGTGTTACTCCCTTTTTTATCCATATTATCGGATTCGGAATCATAAAGAAGTTGGGCAAAGACGGGTTGTTCCACACTGGGAGTTTAGGAGAAAGCGTGTTGTGGGAGGGAGAATGCCAGGTCTGAACCACACTCCATGCCTGTAACACCACCTTCATATTGATTGTTAAGGCATATGGTGCCTTTCCACCTCGATATATTATTTGAGCAAGTGCTTTGTATGATCCTAGCAATGCTGCTTCCAACACCATAGCGGAGTTGGATTTGTCTTGAGCCAGCCACCAGTGAGCAGTAACCAGCTGACTGGCAATAAAATACTTGTATAGGTCTGGGAAAGCAAGGCCCCCCTCCGTCCAGGGTCGCTGAAGTTTTTTGAGGCTAAGTCTTGCAGTTTTATTGTGCCAGATAATACTGGACAATATAGAATTAAAGTCATCCTCCACCATGAGGGTGTCTCCTCCGTTCCTCCATGCCGCCTAAACCGGGCCCCTGATCCTCCTCTCCACACCACCATCACTAGCGACTCGGCTAGTCTCTCCAGGCTCTGCTCCATTGGAACACACTGAAGCCTCACACCGGAGGATACAGTAAGGCCCGGTTCACACTTGCGGTTCTCTGCCAAACGGACCGGATGACCTGACCGGATCCGGATCGGAACCGTACGGTTCTGGTCCTGGATCCGATCCGGATCCGGTCAGTTTGCATCAGGTGTTCATCAGGATGCGATCCGGATCCGTTTGGCAAAAGATAGTAGAAAAGGAATAAAAATGTTGGGGTCTGGGAGGTCAGCAGAAGGTGGACCTGTGGAATCAGGCCCTCCGCTGTTTAGCACTCACCTCCACCTCCGACATACTGCCAACATCTCCAGCACGTTTAAGTCACTGCTGCTCCACTCCAAAATGCTTGCCCATGTGTCCCCATCCAAAATCGCCGCTTCAATACGCATAGGAAGTGGGGTAGAACATCCGGATTTTTAGCCAGTGTGTTGTGCGCTCTCCGGTTCTCATAGCTTTGTATTGGCCGGATGGTGCAGTCCGGATCCGCCCCGGATACGGCTGCCGGAGGAGCCGGACCAAAAAATAGCGCATGTTGGAACGGATGCCGGAGTCCGGATCCGGTCCGGATCCAGTCCGGCTCCGGTCCGGCAGAACGGACGCATGTGAAAGGACGCATAGGCTTTCATTGCTATGCCGTGCGTCCGTTCCGTCCGTTCTGCAAGCGGTCCGGCTCCGGCACGGCGATTCCGGACGGCCACCGCTAATGTGAACCGGGCCTAAGAGCCCTCTGGGCACAGGCCTCACAAACCAATCTCAGCTTCAATTGTTTGCCCGCACAGAGACATTGCCAACATTGTTTGCACATGAATTATTGCTGTGCACATCTCGCTTGACTGGTTGACTTGCATCTGCTGCGCTTTTATCTCTGCACAACTTTGATATATGTTGAACTGCTGCTTGATGTGCTTTTTGCCAAGCTTTTAATGAGTGAACTCGCATGTGCTATACTGTGCTGCAATATAAGGCTATGCTTTGCCATGCTGATATACAACACTGAGGTGATCCTGTAGCCTGAGGAGACGCTGAGAACAGCGTTTGCTCTATCGGGTGCGGTTTGTGTGCATGGACTATGCTTACTGCAGGATTTCATGTGGTATGAAGAAAGAACCTATCCACGTTTGAGGAAGAGTTTTGGAAATAATTGTTCAAGTGGATCTTCCATAGTATTATAAATCCTTCCTGGAGATTTATCCAGCAGTATTTTCAGACCAAGTAATCTGGCCACTCTCATTCCATTATACTAATCATTAGGGATGCGCAGCCAGAGCATTTACATGTGCACATGATCTAGAAGGGTATTTGGTTGCTAGGAAGGGGAGGCTCTCGGGGGTTTTCTGGTCGGGAATGGGCGTAGATGGGGTGGGGGATGGGCTATCATGGTGGAATTGTATTCTTGAAGTTTTAAACAATAAGTAAGTGTTGAATAAAGTTTTGTATTTTTCTGAATAAGATTTGTTTGTATTCAATCAGGCCGTACCCCTTCTTTACTCTATCTCATAGTTTGTACAATAGGATTAAAGTGGGCCCAAATTAAAAATAGACGATTTCAGAAATCAAATCTATTTTGTATTTTCTAAATTATAATAATAAATAGCAGCCTTTTTCAGCTGCATGATGACAAATATAAAATATTTTACATTTATTGGAGGAACCCCTCCCTTCCTTTCATATTGCCGAGACAGAATCCGGCAAACTGGTGGATTAGATGGTGTCCGGCAAAGGAGGAATTGCTAATGGCTGCCACCTGTATAACCCTAGTAATGAAAAGAGAAGGGTGAAAAGCATGCATTGAAATGCTCATAGGCTTGAAGGAGTGTTTATTTATCTTTGTATGTGTCAGAGTGGTGCAACTAAATATTTAGAATTAAAAAAATGTTTGTGTAACGATTGGTGTCAGCACGCAGAGAGAATCTGATTATTGGTGATCTGCAGTATCACCAAGAATACAGATATACTGTATACCTGATTATTGATGATCTGCAGAATCACCGATAATACAGATATATTGCTAACCTCTGGACACCTTATAGTGTGAGTGTTTGGTGCAACAGTAATAGCTTTGAGTGAGGACCACCCGGGGAGCAGGTGGTCCTTGGCAGTATAAGAAGTACTTCCCTTTGAAAGTGCAGAGATCTTGCAGCAGCCTGAGACTTCCAAGGGGGCGGAGTCCCAGGCTGAATAGCAAGAAGACCCGGTGACTAGTGACCCCTGGAAGATGGGCGTCACCAGCAGGTCTGGAGAATACCACAAATGATAATACAGTTCCCTAGTCTTGGGTGCGAGGTCCGTGGTCTCAGCACCCTGGAACTAGTCTGGAGTATAACACAAATGATAATACAGTTCCCTAGTCTTGGGTGCGAGGTCCGTGGTCTCAGCACCCTGGAACTAGTCTGGAGTATAACACAAATGATAATACAGTTCCCTAGTCTTGGGTGCAAGGTCTGTGGTCTCAGCACCCTGGAACTAGTCTGGAGTATAACACAAATGATAATACAGTTCCCTAGTCTTGGGTGCGAGGTCCGTGGTCTCAGCACCCTGGAACTAGTCTGGAGTATAACACAAATGATAATACAGTTCCTTAGTCTTGGGTGCGAGGTCCGTGGTCTCAGCACACTGGAACTTGTCTGGAGTATAACACAAATGATAATACAGAGTCCCTAGTCTGGGTGTGAGGTCCGTGGGCTTGACACCCTGGAACTAGTCTGAAGTATAACACAAATGATAATACAGTTCCCTAGTCTTGGGTGCGAGGTCCGTGGTCTCAGCACCCTGGAACTAGTCTGGAGTATAACACAAATGATAACAACAGAGGTAATCTGGCTCAGTGTGAATTCCCAGGTCCTCCTGGTTCTAACACACTGTTGGATCTGACTAAGGTCTGAGTGCTTCCACGTAGTGTTCGCAATGACAGACAACCAGCAACTGGCAAGCAACCTGAATATATAGTTGCTAGAGTCTGCCGCTCTGCCCGAGCCACTCAGCCAATCAGGAGTCCAGCAGGAATCAGCTGATCGTCCTGATCAGCTGATACATCTCCTGCTAGTATAAAAGGTCTGAGTTCTGGCGCGCGCGCGCATAGCTCCTCATCCTGTGTGAAGTTGTGAACTAACAGACCCAGCCACACCAGACGCACGCTGCTGCAGACAAACCGCCGCGCTGGACGCGGAATCAGCCGCCTTGCCGCCAGTACACGCGGCGGCTCTTCCGCATTTTCTCACAGTTTGGTTTGGATCCGCTTTAAGCTGCTTGAAAAAGGTTTTGTGGACGCAAACAGGACTGTTGCAGAATAGGTATAGATACTTGGGAAGAAGTTTCATTTTGATTAGATTAACTAGATCAATTAAGGAGAGAGGAAGGCCCTGCCACCCCAGAAGCTTCTTTTTGGTAAGCTGATTTAGAGGAAGCAGATTATCAGAGAAATAGTTTGCCGAATTGCTTGAGATCATGATTCCGAGATATTAGGGCCGGTTCACACGGACGCTTGGCGGCGTCTACCGTCAAGCGTTCGGGACCCATCGGCTAAACTCTCCCATTCAAGTGAATAGGAGCGTTTAGCATTGCGCGGTTACCGTCGATTACCGTCGATTGCATAAACGCGGCGTTCTGATCCCGATTTAACGCATCGTTTCGGCCGTCCCTAGAAGTCGCATGCAACGTCCAGGGACGGCTAGCCGGCGCGGCTATATGTCCCCCTGCGGGGACGGGAAACGCTGATCGCGACGATCTCTGTACCGCCGCCACCGAACGGGACGTCACAGGACGACGCGACTTCCTGGCCGCCCCAACGCCGCCTGCCGTCCGTGTGAACCGGCCCTTAAGTCTTGGAAACAATATCAAGGGGAGTAGAGGCCAGGGGAGTGCGGTTCAGAGGGAGCAATTTAGATTTCCCCCAATTCGTATTTAGGCCAGTAAACGGAGAGAAAACCCTAAATATTTCCAGTACTCCTTTGAAGGAAATATCGGGGGATTTAAGATAAATAACCAGGTCATCAGTATATAAGGACACCCTCTCATCTAACCCCCCCACACGAAAGCCATGAATGTGTGGGTGTTGGCATATGGCAGCAGCAATAGGTTCCATGGCCATCACAAAGAGGGCCGGGGAGAGAGGGCACCCTTGTCTAGTGCCTTCACTCAGAATGTTATCCGAGACCCCTGAGCCAATTTTTATTTTAGTGCCAGGGTGTTTGTATATGGTTCTAAGCCAGGAGATAAATTTGGAGCCAAACCCTAGTTTGGAGAATGTGGCCCACAGATATTCCCACTCCACTGAGTCGAACGCTTTTTGTACATCTAAAAAGGCCGGGGCACGAGGGGAAGGAAGATTCTCAGAAAGTTGAATGTGAGTAAAGATGCGCCTAAGATTAATGTCAGTGGTCTTAAAGAGAGTCTGAAGTGAGAATAAAACTCGCTTTTTAACTTACCTTTTGCCCCTGCTAAAACGCCGCTATCCCATGGCAGAACAGGGGGTCTTTACCCCCCAAATCCCCTCCGTGCTGTGCGGGGAGCGCTTCCTGTTGAGGCAGGGCTATAGCTGTCAGCGGTGATCGCCGCCTCTCCCCGCCCCTCTCAGTCTACCTTCACTGAGAGGGGCGGGGAGAGGCAGAGATCCGCCACTGATAGACGCGCTGAGAAGCAGGGCTGCGGCCATTAGCCCTGCCTCCAGGAGGGTCGGCGATTTTGCAGGGGGGGGGGGTGATTTGGGGGGTAAAGACCCCGTTCTGCCGCGGGATAGCGGCGTTTTAGCAGGGGCAAACATTTGATTTTTAAAGAGTAACTGTCAGGCTGCAAAAGCTAATTTAACCTTCCTGGCGGTAACCCCGAACGTAGTTAGGGGTAAGCCGCGCAGGAGGTTTTCTCCGGCCCTGCTCGGCCGATTTCCTTCATTTTTTTTTGCTGGACGCAGCTAGCACTTTGCTAGCTGCGCCAGCACACTGATCGCCGCTGCCCCGCGCCCGATTGCCGCTATCCGTTGCGGCGCGCGCCCCCCCAGACCCCGTGCGCTGCCTGGCCAATCAGTGCCAGGCAGCGCCGAGGGGTGGATCGGGACTCCCAATGACGTCACGACGTCGCTGACGTTGGTGACGTCATCCCGCCCCGTCGCCATGGCGACAGGGGAAGCCCTCCAGGAAATCCCGTTCTTTGAACGGGATTTCCTGATCGGAGATCGCCGAAGGCGAACGAAGAGGGTGGGGGGATGCCGCTGAGCAGCGGCTATCATGTAGCGAGCCCTGGGCTCGCTACATGATTTAAAATAAAAAAAAAACTGCGGCGCTGCCTCCTGGCGGAATTTTTCATACCGCTAGGAGGGTTAAACCTCTATTCTCCTGTGTTAAACAGTTTAGAAGGAAGCCAAAAAGGCAATACTGAAGTTAAAAATCTCTCTTACTGTGATGTGTGCTGAACAGCAAGGCTGTTATTCCCAAGCTAGTAAGGAGGCCGGCAGGACGCATAACAGATACTGCAAAGCATTCTGGGGCTGCCTCTTCTCTCCACTGCACTACCTTGGGTCCTCCCCTTCATTTCCCTAACACGCCCTAAGGCTGCTTTCACAGTGAGAAGTTACAGGCTCATGTTACAGCAGCTTCTAACAGCAGCCTAAACTCACAGCACTGAAAAATCACAGGGCATCTGTTAGAGTATACTGCATGAGTCCGCTATTGTTCCTAGCCACATGGCTAATTAATATTCACTGCACAGTAGTGTTGTCTATTAGGATCTTTTTTTGTGAGTCGAATCATCAGGAAGCAGGGAGGATATGACATTACAATTGGCTTCATACGAGACAGACAAACATGGAACCTGCCATGAGCTGTCAGGAGCATCATTCTCTGCAAATACTATATAAAAATTCTGTGAAATCCAAACGTGGACAGTGAAATGCATATGTAATGTAGGTAGAGCCAATATTTAGCTACTGATATATGTGTTTTGTTTCTCTGAGACCTTATACCTAACAGCTCCTCTTTAAAGAGAACCTGTACTGAGTAAAAATATTTAAAATAAACATATGAGGTAACTTCAAATGAACATTACATAGTTACCTTGCCATCAGTTCCACTCAGAAGCTCACCATTTTCTTCTGACAATTATCCCTTCCAGTTCTGACAATATTTTGTCAGATCTGAAATATATCAGTTGCTGTCAGTAAAATATCAGTTGCTGTCAGTTATAGCTGAGAGGAAAAGTGATGTACCAGGTAAACATCCATGTTTCCCTATGGCTCAAGTGGACGATGTTACAGTTTAACTGTGTGCTGACAAGAAAGCTGTTATAGGTAATGGTTATTTTCAAAATGGAGGACGGAAAATTCCCTTGATCACAGTGAACAAACAGGACGCGGGAGAGGAGAAAGACACTGAGGAGTAGACTACATGGAAGGTAAGTATGACTTGTGTATGCTTATTTTGACTTTTAATTTTCAGTACAGGTTTTCTTTAAGTCATTATTAAGGAGTGAAATGGGTCTATAGGAGCCACACTCCAAGGGATCCTTGTCCTGTTTGGGGATGAGAATAACGTGAGCTTGTGAGAAGCTGGGAGGGAGTTCTCCACAGAGCAGGCAGTATGTTAATTTAAGGTGGGGAGCTACTATACGCATGAATCTCTTATTAAATTCAATAGGGATTCCCCGGGAGGACCCGGGGACTTTTGGGGCGGGAAGGAAAGAATAGAATCTAGGATTTCCTCCTCTGTTATCTCTGCATCCAAACTGGAGGATATTTAACTTTCCAAAGAAGGTAACTGTATATTCGCTAGTAGTTCAGAGAGATCAGAGGTGGTGCCCTTAAATTGAGAGGTGTATAACTTTTCATAATGCACTTGGAATCTAGCAAGGATAGCTTTAGGGGATGATATGATATCACCTGTATTTGATTTTATTTCTGGGATTTCAAGCAGGTCCCGCGCTATATTAGCAAGCAATTTACCCTTTTTGTCCCCTTTCTCTTGTATGCATTTTTGATGCGGTTTTTTATGCATTTAGAAAAAAAAAGATTTCTGATGTATTTCCGCTTCCTGTTGTCTTCCAAGTGATTTGCATAAATGTAAATGTAAAACGCATGAAAAATGCATACACATTAAAATGCACACAAAACGCTTGAAAAACGCATCTGCGGTAAAAAAAACCTAATGGCACCAAAAACGCAGTAAAAACGCACAAACAATGCACACAACATAAAATGAAAACATCCCATAAAATGCATAATTTCACGCTATGTTATGAGTGCACCCAGCTTCAGGCAAATTCCAGATCTTAGCTGAAGTAAAACACTGATGCAGGTAAATAGTAAACACGAAGATGACAGTTGTGCTGGTTACTTTTTAGCAGTTAGATGTCAGATGATCAGCGTTTGATATCTTCCTCAGTGTCTTTAATTTTGGGTTGTAGGTGACCACTATTGGGACTCACCCTAAAAACCTCGGCGAGTTGAAGCTGTGCGTGCCGCTAGTCTGGTCTAGTGAAGACCAGAGCAGCGGCACGCACAGCTTCAACTCACCAGAACGAGGAACGAGGAGGAGGTAAGTCCCGCCTGCTGATGCCTGCTGCCAGCCACCGCCGCAAATGTTCTGGAGAGGAGAGCCAGAAAGGGGAGCCCCAAGGGGAGGGAAGGGAGGGGGGGGGGGGGGGGGTAGACATCCGCCCTTCCCCACTGCTCTGCACAACGCTCCTCTCCACTGCGCTGCTCCCCTCCATATATGCTAGGGTGGACGACGTCAAGCAGGACTCGACCCCTGCCTTCAACCCAAAATTAAAGACACTGAGGAAGATATCGAATGCCCTACAACCAGTGGCGTAGCTAAGGAGCTATGGGCCCTGGTGCAAATTTTACATGGGGCCCCCCAAGCACTCTATATATAACAATTGATACGGCTCATCAAACCCAGCCAAGGATTTCAGTGTCACCTGTGTGCAACGAAGACCAGATGCAAACAGGTGGATGCAAACAGGGGGAACAGTTTCTAACACTGGCAGGATCGACCAGCTAGAAGAAAACCGAGTGGAAACAGTGCCAGTCAGGCTGCAAGGTGGCCAATACCTCGAATGCTGATACGGGCCCGGAAGGCCGCACCATGTGGTGAGTCTATGCCCATAGGGGGAAACCCCTGATGCATGTATTGTGAATTTGCTCCCCTGTGTAACAAATATCTGAGCGCCTACCTGATAACGACTAGAGACTGTATGAGTGAAAACACACACTGAGGAAGAGCGCTCCATCGGTTGCAGTCTGGAATAGGACAATCTGATGTGAACTTTATTGCGAGTTTTTATCAATCTGTGTTGCATGAGCGCAGTATTGGGTGTTTATATTTGTTTTTATAGGTTCCCAGTGGGATGTAGCGGAGCTGTGTTATAAAGTCTTATAACGCAACTTACCGCACGGCAATGATAAGCCTATGCGACGTTCACAGTGTGACGTTAGCATCCCATTGTAACGTGTAGCATTATAGTAACACACTGCTGCAAAACACACACGTTACGAGGTACAGTACAGCATACTTATCATTGCCTGTATGCTGTACTGTACCTACTGTATGCAATGGTAATGCAGCATTAATGTGTGTTACCACCTTTTTTTGTGTTGCGTTGTAATGCTGTGTTGTGACTTTAATGTCGCATCACAATGTTATGTCCTACTGTGAACCACGCCTCAGAGTGTAACAAGTTTATGGCAGATGGGAAAAAGCTGGTTTTCAGTCTGTTTGTGTGTATGCAAATTGACCTAAAACTTCTCCCTGATGAAAGGAACAAGGCGTTTCCAGGGTGAGTGTAACCCCTCATAGCATTACATCAGCAAGAGCATTTTAAAAGACTACTATCGCGAAAAAAGCAGGCAGTTAAAATCTGACAGAACCGACAGGTTTTGGGCCAGTCCATCTCCTCATGGGGGATTCTCAAGGTTTCCTTTGTTTTCAACAGCATTTCCTGAACAGCAGGTTAACTGCCAAAATATTAAGATACCAGCCATCCTCCCTACTCACTTGCACACTATTTTGTCAATTAGACTTTGCAACTGCTGTTCAGGAAATGCTGTTGAAAACAAAGAAGACCCTCAGAATCCCACATGAGGAGATGGACTGGCCCAAAACCTATCGGTTCTGTCAGATTTTAACTGCCTACTTTTTCGCGATAGTGGTCCTTTAAATCACCAAGCACTCAGAAAAGCACTGCTAGTGTGTCCCGGGCCTTAGGTTAGATTCCTTAGTAAATGAAGCTTTCTTGTTAGCATGGCACTTTCCCCAACATCCCTCTCCATGTGCAGCACTTGTTGCAAGAGTCTCATTCAGGCCTCTTTCCATGGGCAGTTGATAGGTAGTGAAATGCCTCTCAAACTCTAACAACTGCTTGCTGCTGCCTGGCAACTGCTCACTGCTGCCTGGTAACTGCTCACTGCTGCCTGGTAACTGCTCGCTGCTGCCTGGCAACTGCTTGCTGAGCACACAGTTCAACTGTTCATGGAAAAGAGGCCTAAAGAGAAACTACTGCAGGGGCTTCCCAAAGCTGCATGCAGGGCCCTGGAAAATGCAGTGAACCAGTTAGGGCCCTTTTCCACGAGCAGTTGACAGGCAGTGAAAAGACTGTTGAGCTCTCAAAACTGCTTGCTGCTGCCTGGTAACTGCTTACTGCTGCTAAGTAACTGCTCACTGCGTGTGCCGTTCAGCCACCTGTGGAAAAGGGCCCTTACAGCAGCAGGTAGATGATTGTAGAAAATCCCAGATAACCACACACTGTAGCCATGGTTGCAAGAAAAAGAAATGCAATGGGGATTTTTTGCCTGTTTTAGAACTTTATGCAGGATGAGATGGGAAGGGTTTTTTTTTATACCATTACTGAACATTTTATGTAAGAACTAGGGACCTTAGCCCGTTCAATAACAGGCTCTAGGTCTGTCACTGCCGCCTGAGCGCGCGCCTGCCACGCACATGCACAAGCTCGCGCCCCGCACACACAGGCCCACACAGCCCCCTGGCTGTCCTGCTCCCATCCCAACAACGCTGTCCCTGTGGCACATGAGCAGTAGCGCAGACGCAGGGAAACACGCACACGGACATGGGACGCAGAGACACAGGGGTTTTATTAGGTAGGATTCTTTGTTAGAATAATATTTTTACAAAAACAGTTTTTCAACTTTATGAACCTACTGGGGCAAATAATAATAAAAAGGCGTTTGTCGGAATACTTCGGCTTCCTCTGGCGGGACAGGAAGGACAAAACTCCTCTCTTCACTTTTATCATCCCCATTTAAGATACAGATTATCCAATTCTGACAGAGTAGCGATATCAGTACTCTGCAAATATATCACAAGGTGCTGAGGACAGCAAAGGATTGCACAATACAGTAACTGAGGTTTGTTAAATAACATCGTGAGTCACAAGATCCCACCACAAACCCAGAGGACAGAGCCATACATTGTAAAAGCAATAAATATAAAATAGATCTAGATCATATAAAGCAGAAACAGCACCACAGCTCCCAGCTGTCCCTTATTTGGAACCCAGTCCCTGTCCCTCTATCTTCCCGATTTGTCCCTCTTTCAGGACTGATGTACAGATCTGTGTAAATATGTGTATATTTCTAATGAAAAATGTGTTTAATTGACTCTAAACTTTATTCCCATCCTTTAAATGTATCTGTTTCTTATTTTAAAGTGTTAATATGAAGGAAAATTAACCAGGATAGAAAGGACCAGTGTGGTTTGAATATTAAAATAACATATTTTTCTTATGGCATTTTTATGGTATGCATCATTAGGGGTGTGTCAGGGGTGTGATTAGGGGTGTGGCTTAAGTGTCCCTGTTTCTTATTTCAAAAAGTTGGGAGATGTGTGAATAAGCAGTAGTTGTACACACGGGGGTGGGGGTGAGATACGTCATACACCTCCAGCTTTCTGTAGCTTTAAAGCGGGATTAACTGTTTTTCATATAATGTATATATGAATATGAAGATGAGTATTTATCATGGTACATACCTCACAACTGTTTGAGATAAAAAAAAAAAAAAGAGAAACACTTAAAGAGAAACTCTGACCAAGAATTGAACTTTATCCCAATCAGTAGCTGATACCCCCTTTTACATGAGAAATCTATTCCTTTTCACAAACAGACCATCAGCGGGCGCTGTATGACTGATATTGTGGTGAAACCCCTCCCACAAGAAGCTCTGAGTACCGAGGTACTTCTGGCAGTTTCCTGTCTGTGAACCTTGTTGCATTGTGGGAAATGGCTGTTTACAGCTGTTTCCAACAGCCAAAACAGCAAGCAGCAGCTACATCACTTGCCAGCAGTAAAAATGTCACCATGTAATAAATGTCAGGATATAAATCAGGGATTTAAAATATTTCACAATGGGCAAACACTGACTACATTATTTATACATAATTATTGTAAAAATGAAGCACTTTTTTATTACATTATTTTCACTGGAGTTCCTCTTTAAGCCACACCCCTGCCACACCCATAATCACACCCCTTGTCACTTTTCCTATACCTTCCATTGACGCAAAATTGCCCTAAAAATGGTACAAGCAGCACTTTGCTGAGCGGATTGGAAACAAACTGCTCAGATGTGAACTCTCTCAAAGGGAATCACTGCACAAGCGTTTTCAGGGTGAATTTTCAAATCGCCAGCGCTTAAAAAATACCGAAAACATCCAAGGTGTAAACAAGCCCTAAATGATTGCAATTTTCAAATGCTTTGGGTTTTGCACAGCGATTGGAAAGCGATTTTGCAGCATTTGTATCTTTTGTATTGGAGCGCAATCACTCCAAAAATGCTGCAGTCAACGGGTGCAAACTCACAGAAAGTCGCAATCGCTCCTGTGGGTTTGCACCCATTGTCTTTCATTAGCTTAGCGCTTTTGGAATCGCCGGCGGTTCCAAAGCGCAGCTAAAAGCTCTCTCGCAGGCCATAGCCATTGATACATTCTACGAAATCTGCCCTGAAAAACACAAGTGTGAAGTAGCAGGGCCTGTAAAGTGGGAGTTTGTTCCAAATCCGGCTTGAACTAAATGTGCCGTCAGAAGAAGACAGGATTAAATATTAAACTTTTTAATAACTGTGGTAAAGAGCTCATTTCAATGCTTTTAAGGGGCAAAAAGACTTTGAATAATACAACGATCACTGAAATAGAAGAGATTAAAGGTAAATTGTGGCCTTTTAGGAAGCTGGACATTGATTGAAGTTTGTCTTGCGATTTGCGGAGTTGTTTGAAGAAGGTAAATGAAGACACCTGGGTCAGAAAGCAAAAGACGTTTCTGTGAGATTCGAAGGATTACCAAGATAATTATATTTTCATTTGGCCAAATAAATGCAAGAGGCGGGAGGGGAGCGAGACTGTGCGGGCAAATACTTTCCAGGCTTCCAGTATTGCCATTTACAAGAGGCTGCAGATGGAGAGCAGCTAACACAGACCCATGTCCAGATCCGATGACCCCAAATAGAAGACCTCCTAATCAAAGGCAATGATTCATTTAGCACCAAAATAATAGGAAAGCAGCTCCTGACACACAAAACTATAGGGATTTAACACCTTAAAGAAGAATGATCACAAAGTGTGAGGCGTGAGTGGCCGGACGCTGAAATGCGAGGACCGGTGGCGGAGACATGAGGGCTGGAGGCTGAAATGGGAGGACCAGAGGCTGAGACATGAGGACCGGAGGGAGGGCCACAGGCAGAGATGTGAGGCCCGGAGGCTGAGACGTTAGGGCTGGAGGCTAAGATGTGAGGGCTGCAGGCTGAGACTCGAGGGCTGGAGGCTGAAATGTGAGGGCTGCAGGCTAAGATGTAGGGATGCTCGGAAAATTCCGCGGAATTATAAATTCCGTGATTCCGGCCGGAATTAGGTTAATTCCGATTCCGGTAGTCAAATCGGAATTCCTATAACTCTCAAACGGAATTCCGCGGAAATGTTATAATTCCGACGGAATTTTCCGGAATAGCAAAAAAATCCCTCCCTTCCTCCTCCTCCTCCTCCATCCATCCATCTCATCCATCTCATGCAGTAGGGAATTGCAGATTTTCAAAACAGCTTATATACCATAGCTGGGATTTGAACCCAGAACCTAGTGTGTAGTAGGTATCTGTCTTACCCTCTAGACCATGACCCACACTGCATGCTAAAGCTGCCGGTAGCATAAACCATACTTCCATTATGATCAATTCGATAGAAAAAGTAGCATGATTAAGGATTTGTACTTTTTGAAAAGCATGCTTATTTATATACCATAGCTGGGATTTGAACCCAGAACCTAGTGTGTAGTAGGTATCTGTCTTACCCTCTAGACCATGACCCACACTGCATGCTAAAGCTGCCGGTAGCATAAACCATACTTCCATTATGATCAATTCGATAGAAAAAGTAGCATGATTAAGGATTTGTACTTTTTGAAAAGCATGCTTATTTATATACCATAGCTGGGATTTGAACCCAGAACCTAGTGTGTAGTAGGTATCTGTCTTACCCTCTAGACCAGGGGTCCCCAAACATTTTGGGTTGAGGGCCGGGTCAACATACTTCAGACCGCTGGTGGGCCGGAGTAAACATAAAATGATGTAGAAGTCTTTGCGGACCAGACAGTGAAGCATACCCAGGTGACAATCTGCAAGCCAATTGGACAGCAGTGTCACCTGATGTGGAATTTGATTGGAAACCAGCAAAATTTCTGCTTTCTGGCTTCCATGTGGATGGGGGGTGCTGCACTGCTATTCCATATGTGGACCACCAATATTTAAAGATGTAGCTGACTGCATTTATAAGCAATACATTTTCTGTGTGGGGGGCCGGTAAGAAAGCCTTAGGGGGCCACATTCGGCCCGCGGGCCTTAGTTTGAGGACCACTGCTCTAGACCATCAACCACACTCAGGGCCAGGCTTTAGCATGTAGTGTGGTCAGAGGTGGGACAAGGTCCTTCAGCACCCAAGGCTGAGACAGCAAAGTGCGCCCCCCCATCCCTCCCACCCCAGCTGTCACACACTGATTGCTATTACACTAAGAGGTGCCCCAGGGGCCCCCCCCCCCACCCCCAACACCTTAATCTCTACTTATCTGGCTTGCTGTCGCTGCCATGTATCACCTTTTCTTATTTCTTTCTGCTTCAAACACAATTGGGAATGACAGCTGAATGAATTGTGCACCCCCTCCTACACTGCGCCCTGAGGCTGCAGCCTCTCCAGCCTCAGCCTTACTAGTGGGTAAGACAGATACCTACTTCCATGCAGTGTGGTTCATGGTCTAGAGGGTAAGACAGATACCTACTACACACTAGGTCCTGGGTTCAAATCCCAGCTATGGTATATAAATAAGCATGCTTTTCAAAAAGTACAAATCCTTAATCATGCTACTTTTTCTATCGAATTGATCATAATGGAAGTATGGTTTATGCTACCGGCAGCTTTAGCATGCAGTGTGGGTCATGGTCTAGAGGGTAAGACACATACCTACTACACACTAGGTTCTGGGTTCAAATCCCAGCTATGGTATATAAGCTGTTTTGAAAATCTGCAATTCCCTACTGGATGGAGGAGGATTTTAAAATTTTTCCGACGGAATTCCGTGTAAATCGGAATTCCGCGGAACTGACCCGGTATACCGTCGGAATGGAACGGTAACGGAATTTCTATATGTCGGAATGCGGAATTGTGCCGGAAACGGAAATCGGCTATTCCGACCATGCCTGCTAAGATGTGAGGGCTGCAGGCTGAGACTCGAGGGCTGGAGGCTGAGACTCGAGGGCTGCAGGCTAAGATGTGAGGGCTGCAGGCTGAGACTCGAGGGCTGCAGGCTGAGACTCGAGGGCTGCAGGCTAAGATGTGAGGGCTGCAGGCTAAGATGTGAGGGCTGCAGGCTGAGACTCGAGGGCTGCAGGCTGAGATGTGAAGGCCGGAGGCTGAGACATGAGGGCCAGAGGCTGAAAATCGAGGGCTGGAGGCTGAGACGGGAGGACCAAAGGCTGAGACATGAGGGCTGGAAGCTGAGATGGCACAGGAGGACCAGAGGCTAAGACATTAGGGCTGGAGGCTGAAACGTGAGGGCCGCATGCTGAGACATGAGGGCCGCACCAGTTTTACCAATTTTAGTGTGTAGTGGTACTCCAACCTGAATTATCGCAAATTCTTTCTGTTTTAAGAAAGCAAACTTTTGTTTTTCTTAACATCTTAGTAAGGGGGCTTTTAGGACCATTGTAGTCCCTTACACACTCCAATGAGTTCTGGGTCACCATGAGCTTGCTGGTTAGTCTGTCCCTCTTAGTGTGTAGTATAACATACAGAGGGGCTGCAGCACACAACAGGAAAAACAGTGACAGGGGCTCTTGGTTACGCTTTAACGCGCTTAAGCTCACCAACTGCGCCAAAGTGTCCCCGATCTGGTGAGTCCTACTCTAACCATATAATGCTAGTTTTTATCAGCAGTCTAGTGGGAACTAATCCAAAAACCCAAGAGTCAACTAAATGGGAGAAAAGGAAATTAAAAACACCTCACCTTCCACTAGCTACCAAACGAACTCTCTGGACATGTGCAATGCACTCATTTATATGCTTAACTGTGCTAGAGGTGGGTGTGGTTATGCAGGCTCACAAGGGGAAAATTATAATCAATTATCAAGGGGTGAGCAGCACAAACCAACTTTTAATGCAATTTTTTTTGCAAAGTATGCACGCAGCAGTGGAGACCCCAATCCCCACAAGAAATATATATAACATACAGAGGGGCTGCAGCACACAACAGGAAAAACAGTGACAGGGGCTCTTGGTTACGCTTTAGTGTGTAGTATGAGGGTTTACCTACACAAGCTCATATTTTTAAACATCTCTTGGACCTCATACTATATGGAGGTGGTAAAATTGATCAGTCATAGGCCAATTAAAATTGGATGTGTGTACCAGTCTTTACTGTCTCTTCCCCATTATATTTGGCTAGCTAGCACATAGGATGTGGATGACAGTTTCATGTCATGACAATATTAATGGACTCCCGAGGCGATTGCTTATAATCTATTTTTATTCACCTGGCGCTTCTTCCAGCCCCTAGCAGCCATTTCAGTCCCTCGGTGCAGCCCCGTCCTCCTCCATGTCTTGCTGGCCACCCATAATGATCGTGACCTGCTGGCGCGTCAGCTCTTCTTCAGAGTCTGGAATGTGGTGTCCAACAATGGGGCCAACCTTCTGGCAGTCCTCCACATGGGAGACTTGACCCACATCCCCTGTCTGGCCTATGCCCTGAACCTGGTGGTGCAGAGGTTCCTGGATGGACACTCTGCTGGAATCGGCGTGGAAAATTGTTTGTAATTTCCGCTTCTCCAACACTGCCTCGGCCACCCTGGTTTTTCACTGCAGCAGAGAGAGGGCCTGCCAGTACAACGGCTCGTCATCAATGTGCCAATTCACTGGAACTCCACCCTGGCAATGTTGGAGCGGCTGTGCCAGCATAGGAAAGCTGTCACCCACTACATTGTTGACAAGACCATGTACAGCACCACAAGCCTCCAGGTCATTCCTTCTGCAGATTGGGGGCAGATGTAACAGGTGTGCCTAGTGTTGGCTCCCTTCCTGCAGGAAACCTACTTGGTGAGCCAGGACCGGGTATCCATCTGCGAGTGGGTGGCTATGGTTCGCCTGCTGGATAGGGCGGTGTTTGATCTGCTGGAAGAGGGAGAGGCAGCTGGGTCAGCAGGTAGCTGCACAGTCCACCTATCAGGAGCAGGAGGCTGGTGGTGGAGGAGGAGTTGAAGGTCCCTGACCTTGCCGCAAAGGGGTAACGTCAGAGCGCCGCTGCAGTGGTGCATGGTTTGGGAAGGCAGGGCGACACTGCAGACTCAGCAGGCAGATGAGGACAGGCATGTCTAATCTGGGGGGGGAGGGGGGGAAGCAGAGGTGGCTGACATGGCGCACCTCTTCCCCATGGCAGGGCACATGCTGCATTGTCCGCGCAGGGACCCCTGGATGATCCAAATGCATGCGAGGGAGGACATCTAGATCACCATGATCTTGGACCCACGGCTGAAGGGGGGTGAATTCATGATGATGTCATCGGACACTGAGCGTCAAACAAGGGAGTTGCAGGCAGCCCTTGTCCGGAGGCTTGAGGAAGCCTTCTCCCAGCCTTCACCCTCTCCTCCTCCCCCCCCCCCCCCCCCGTCCCTGTCCAGCCAACTCAGCAGCAGGTGCCCAGGAGATCTGCTGAGTCTGACCAAGAGACTCTACACGGTGGAGCTGCCCAGAGAGGAGGTGTCAGCAGCAGCAGCCTCCTCCTCTAGTCAGCACCAAGGGCTGACTCACATGGTGACTGACTACATTGGGTCCTTCAACTGCCTTCACACCAAGAACCCCGTGGACCCCATGGAGTACTGGGTCAAGAGGCTGGACATTTGGAGGGAGCTTGCCCAGTATGCCCTGGAAGTTCTGTCCTGCCCCCCTTCTGCTCTTGAAGAGATGCTTCAGTGCATCTGGCTTGGGTTGAAGGCGAGTTACTGTCCCCTTTTGTTGGCAAGAGGGGGACATAAAGTGACTGGGATTGTAATTACGGATGTAATGCGTAATTCCGACTCATTTTTTTTTATGGGGGGGCACCTATGTATGCCTGGCTACCTGTACTGCGGGCAGCTATACCTGGCTACCTATGCTTGCCTACCTATACTGGGGGCTCCTATGCCTGGCTACCTATACTGGGGGCACCTATGCCTGGGTACCTATATTGCTGGCAACTATACCTGGCTACCTATGCCTGCCTACCTATACTGGGGGCTCCTATGTCAGGCGACCTATACTGGGGGCACCTATGCCTGGTTACCTATACTGGGGGCAACTATGCCTGGCTACCTATACTGGGGACAGCTATGCCTGGCTACCTATACTGGGGACAGCTATGCCTGGCTACCTATACTGGGGACAGCTATGCCTGGCTACCTATACTGGGGACAGCTATGCCTGGCTACCTATACTGGGGACAGCTATGCCTGGCTACCTATCCTGGGGGCAACTATACCACGGATCACACAATTTTTATGAATAGGATTCAAGAGATTTGAAAGGTTTGAGATATTCCAGAACCTTTTTGGATTCAGATTCAAGGAAACTGAATCCGACCTCTAACCCACCTCTAGTAGAAAATATTTGCCCCTGGAGTGGTGTACTAAACCATCTCATGCTAATTTATAGTATGTTAAAAAAAATAGCAGATCTGGCATAAATTATTTAAAATGAACTCAAATCCCCCCCCCCCCCCATGTAATTGCGTTTGTTTTATTTTAATTTATATAGTCAGCACTTTTTTATATTTGCAAGAACATTCCGAGCCAGTGTTTCCCATGCACATCACAGCCTCGGTCACACGCTGATCTGTGCTGTGAGCAAAGTGCATTGTGGCTTGTATACAGCATCCATGATTTCCCAAGCAAACCACATAACACGTTTCTGCTGCCTGTGACTACAGACACCTAACACACAGATAAAATCAGAGGCAATACAAGCTTAGAGACAAATCATGGGGACCTATAACAAAAACATAATGGAATTGGTTATCCTTAAAAAGAAACTCCAACCTAGAATTGAACTTTATCCCAATCAGTAGCTGATACCCCCTTTTACATGAGAAATATAATGCTTTTCACAAACAGACCATCAGGGGGCGCTGTATGACTGATATTGTGGTGAAACCCCTCCCACAACAAGCTCTGGGTACCGCGGTACTCTGGGCAAACTGCCACAATGTAATAATGTTCACAGGCAGGAATTAGCTGTTTACAGCTGTCTCTAACAGCCAAAACAGCTAGGAGCAGCTACATAACCTGCCCACAGTAAAAATGTCACCATGTAATAAATGTCAGAATGTAAATCGGGGAGAGGAAAGATTTTACAATGAGCAAACACTGACTAAATCATTTATACATAATTATGGTAAAAAATGAAGCACTTTTTTTTACTACATTATTTTCACTGGAGTTCCTCTTTAAGGGTAGGAACACACTAGGCAGAAATGCTAGCGTTCCGTAAAACACTAGCGTTAACGCGTATAATGTCAGCCAATGGGCCGCATGAAAAAAATGCATCTGTTTGCGTTCTGCAATATGTGTTTTAGAAAACGCAGAACTAGCTGCATATTTTTCCAAAGCGCATCTAAAACGCACATAATGTATGTCAATGGTGAGGCAAAGGTATAGCGTTTTAATGCGTTTTTTCTAATAAACTTAATTTGATGATATATTTCCGCTTCCTGTTGACTTCCTAATCAAGTCATGCAAGGATGATGCAAACGCATGCACAGAAGACCCTGACTGACATGACTGAACCAGTTACCGGGGCTGATCGCGGAGCTAAAATCTATGAACTATTGAACCTTTTTCTGCTAGGAAAGTGTCTTATAGTTGGAATTTCTTATCAGTGAGGGTCACATTCTAGTCACTGCCTGTCTGAGTCAGGACTGAGTCAGCCACTTACGGTACAAAACCTGATGTTTGACTCTTTCAGGCAGAGAAGGAAAAAAAGATTTGTGTGCTTGGCACTGCACATACACATGTCTATCTCATCATGTCACATGTCACTTCGGGTATCCTTGAAAACTAGGTATGTTCAGTCTCAGGTGAAACAAGACATGATGTACTTCATTTTGTCATTATTGATTTAAAGTGACAAAAAAGTGAAAAAAAGTAAAGTGAAAAAAAAATCCTTTGGTTGTGTAATAATAATTTATAGACCATTAGTAGAAAAGAAAATAGTCTGACCCTCCCTCCCCGCCGCTATGCCCGCTGCCCCCTTTCTGCCTGCTACTCCCTCCCACATGGCGGCCCCCTCCCCACCCACAGACAGGGCTGGGACATTGGAAACGGAGCCGTTTCTGTGTCCAAAGCAGTCTGTTTAGAGGGGGATCCGTTTTTGCATTAGGTTTCACTACCCCTGCGTGTATCCAGGGTCTGTGAAAACCCTGTAAATCTGGATCCTCCGTTCAGTTTTCAAAAGTGGATCCCCCGGATCACCAACGGATCCACTTTTGAAGTGATTGAAGACTGCCCCTATTTTTAACATTTGTATCCGTGGCTCCGGTTTTGGTCCAGGCCCCAAAACGGAGCCACGGACACGTTTTGCGGATGCATGTCACTGTCATCACATAAAAAAATAGGCATAAACTCAATCCACCATAAAAATTAATTTTCAAAATTATGATCAAACTTGGGAAAGTTTTACCAAAACTACACGAGACATATGTGGTAACATTTTAATTGTAAGAAGTAGTAGAATAGATTTTAGGGTGTTTTAAGCTGGAGGCCTGTGTCTTGTGTATGATTTTAGTGACACAATGAAACAAAGCAATGCAATTTTCGTATATTATGTACCAAAATAAAAGAATTGTAAAATGAAAACAAAGTGACAGAATATAAAAGAAAATACATGTATTGTTACCTTAGGAACTTGTTTTTTTTTAACTATTTATGCCATTAGGGAATATTACTGTTATTTTTGCAAATAAGTACAGTAATCATCAATAGTGTACAAAGAGAAAGAAAAAAAAAACACAAAATAGAAAAAAGACTGCTTTATTTCCTAATACAATCTTGTCACCATACATTGTACTAGGAACGTAATCTACACATTGGCCTCAATTCACTAAGATCATGCTGGAGATAATAAGGCAAGAGAAAACTTACCTCCACACAGTGAGAGAGTTATCTTATCTCTTCATTCCCTAAATTACCTCCCGTGTAGTTAATTTACCTCCTCTGTAGTTATTTTCACATGTAGTTAATTAACAGCCTGTCTTTAACTCTGGAATTATTTTAAGGATTGGAGAGTTAACAAAGACAGAAGAGTTAACTTTAAGGTCCGTACACACGCCGGACTTTAGGCAACGACGGGTCCGTCGTTGCCTCCCGCTGGGTGGGCGTGCCAGCGACAGTCCGGCGCGTGTACGCTCTGTCGTCAGACTGATACGGCTGTTTCTGAGCGATCCGCCAGGCGGATCGCTCAGAAACAGCCGTATCAGTCTGACGACAGAGCGTACACACGCCGGACTGTCGCTGACACGCCCACCCAGCGGGAGGCAACGACGGACCCGTCGTTGCCTAAAGTCCGGCGTGTGTACGCTGCTTTAGGTTTGCCTGAGGTAAAATGTTTCCTGAATACAACATGCCTTATCACCATGGTAACAACTCTAGAAATGTTGTTAAAGACAGGAGATAAGCTTAGTGAATTGAGGCCAAAGTAATAACCAGGATGGATAAGCAATACATATTGTGGGTTTAACTTATAGTTAGCACTGTTTATTGTAAAGCTTTAGTGTGTTTTTTACCCTTATTTTCCCTTAAAAATGTCTAGAAAATAAGGTAATTACTAAACAAAAATATCACCCACTAAAAGCCTAATCTGTCTTGAAAATAATTACCGTATATATATATATATATATATATATATATATATATATATAGAGAGAGAGAGAGAGAGAGAGAGAGAGAGAGAGAGGGAGAGAGAGAGAGAGAATTTAGGTGTGATGATAAGTAGTAATAAAGTTATTGGCAGATGAATGGGACCAGTGCTTATATGTGAAAATTGCTCGGGGGCTGAAGTGGTTTTACAAGATCACAGCATCATAACTTGGGTGTTACATCTAAACAACCCATCTGGAGTCATGTAAAGTGGCCATAATGAACAGCACAATAACATAGTAACATAGTTTGGTTGAACAAAGGCATCCGTCCATCAAGTTTTGGCAAAAGCCAGGCAAGCACAGTGTATCAGCACAAGCACCTCTTACCAACTGTCCAGCTTGGCAGGAAGGTGATGATTTAGGTTTATTTTCCAGCCACGGGACCTGGGCACCTTGCGTCATTAACTGCTATGTGTGCCAAAATATTCTAGAGAACATGGGGACATTTCTCTTAGAGCTAATTCTTGGATGAAATTGAGTCAAGCAGTAGGACAATCACCCCAAGAACACCAGCAAATGGACAACAGAATGGCTGCCAAAGAAAAGAATCAGGGTGCTGCACTTGTGGCTAATCAAAGTCCAGACCTACACCTGATTAAAATACTGACGCATGAATGAATGCTGCAAACCTCAAGGAGCTGGAGCAATGTTATAGAGAAGAGTGGGAAAAAATCCTCCACAATCATCTGTGAGGCCGATAAAGTCTTACAGAACATGACTACTTGAAGCTTTTGAAGCTATTGATGTAGAAGGTGGTTGTACAAGCTTCAGCTTCAAACCATCTTTAGCTTCACTTTTGTTTAAAGGTAACCTGAGGTGATAGGGATATGTGGGCTGCCATATTTACTTCCTTGTTAACCATGCCAGTTGCCTGGCAGCCCTGTTGATCTTCTGGCAAAAGTAGTGTACGAGTCAAAACCCTAGAACAAGCATATGGCTAAACCAGTAAAACCTGAGTCAGCTGACTCAAAGTACCTGATGTGCTGCATGCTTGTTTAGGGTATATAGCTATAGGTATTATAGAGGCTAAATTTTCCTTTGAGCGAAAAAACTACCAAAAATGTCAAATCGAAAAAAAGAATACAAAACTGTAATGTGTGTGGCCACCAATAGAATTGGAGCGGGTTGTACGTTCTTTGCCTCATGGTTGTAGGTATGTGTACAGCTGTGGATGGACAAATTGTTTTTACCAATCACACACAGGGATGCTGGAATGAGACTGTCTTCGCCGTGCCTTCAGGACATGCTCAATATTTTAATATGCCTCCATATATAAAACCTTAGACATGAAAGAGACCTTACTTTCTTTGTCTTATGACTGTATCTTTCCACTCTGCAGCTGGCTGTAATTCATAGCTCACAACTGTCCCTCTTTTGGAGGGACAGTCCCTCTTTGGGAGCCCTGTCCCTCTTTCTTCCTCATTTGTCCCTCTTTCAGGACTGATGTACAGATTTTTGTAAATATATCTACTGAAAAATGTGTTTAATTGAATCTAAACTTTATTCCCATCCTCTAAATTGATATATTTCATACTTTCAAATGTTAATATGAAGGAAAATGAACCAGGATAGAAAGGACCAGCCTGGTTTGGCAGGCAAAACATCATAATTTTCTTATGAAATCTTTACAGTGTGCGTGATTAGGGGTGTGTCAGGGGCGTGGTTAGAGGTGTGGCGTAAGTGTCCCTCTTTCTGATCTCAAAAAGTTGGGAGGTATGGTAATTTCCAAAACTGACTGAAGAAGAAATCGGTCTTCTTTGCAACCCTGGAATTTTGACTCTTTTTGTATGGACTGCCCAGAAATGTCCCATCCCTGTCTTGAAGCTGTGGGAAAACAAGAATCAGGTCTGGGTGTTCATGGCTGAGCTATACTGGCCCTGTTCCGTGGCCATAGTAGCTATTAACAAGCAGAGAAAGAACCATCGAGCATGTGTGACACCCCCCAGCTCCTTTTATCAGCCCACTCATCTATCCGCAGTGTAGTGTTTGTGTGTGCGCGGAAGTGCTTTTGTAGTGGGGTAGGAAAGTGTTGACTGCCTTACAAAACACCATGTCCACTGCTAGTTAGCAAGCTCTTAGTACATCCTTTGGGGGTTCTCACTAATGGGAGGAGGCAAGGATTTAAGGAGTTTTCTCATTGCGTTGACAATAGAGCAATCAGTCTAGCAATCTTGCTAAGGCTAATGAGCATAGGGATATTACTGCTCTGTTCCCACTTCCTGCCTCAATTTTGATGGGCAGTTGGGCACATGTCAACCTTGCCAGATATGATGTGGGTTTGGCGTGAAGGTGCGCCTTTCATTGGATGGCAACGCAATGCGCTGCAATCATCTGCATGGAAAACGCATACAGGAGGACTTTTCTGCAATTATTTAAAAGGGAATGGCTGCCCACAGAGAATCACTGCAGTGTCTGATCCATCTATCTTCCGTCTGTGGCGCAATCCTATATAACAATAGGTTGTAAATATGCATAGACCAGGAAGTGCCTGTGGGTGGGTGGCGGCTTAAGCACAGTTCTGGTGTGCATTTAAGAACCGTGGATTTCTTGATCTGCCAGAATGGACGGCAGCAGATCATTTTTCATGTGGTTTCAGCACTCTGCAATTGAAAAAATAGCAAAAAGTATGCGGAAAAGTGCTGTAAAAAATGTTCTTGCTTGCTGGTGGCTTAAAGTGAACCTCCAGACTAAAAATCTACTCAGCAGCACTGAAAAGGCTTGGTGTTTCTTTGACAGTTTTACAGCATCAGAACTTTGTTTTTCTTACCCAATCCTCATTTTTAGCTGCACTGAAGAAAACTGCCCAGGCATTTTTCCCCTAATGCTGTGCAAACCATGATGGGATTTCTGATGTTGTTCTCGTTCTGCTGTTTTGTCTCAATTTTTTTTTTAAAAATGATTTAATATGAGATTTGAAGCCCAGTGCGCTCAGCTGGATGGGGTGATCAGCCCACAGGACAGTTGGAACTGCTCCGTCACCTCCTTTCAACCAAAAAGATGGCTGCCCCATGAAATCACAAACATTTGCCTGTTCTTTAAAAAACAGGGTGGGTAAGAGATTATATTACCTATCTATTTTAATTAACATACCTAATGTAACTTAATGACAGTATGTTTGTTTAGGCTGAAGTTCCCCTTTAAAGGCTTTTTATTGACAAGATGTAAAAATACTACTATTACTTACAACTAGGAGAAAAAGTGAGCAGAATACAATAGGGGAGAATCAAGTGATAGTCAAACTCCAGAAAGTAACTCCAGCTCTGTCTGTGTACGCTAGCCATTGGATTCGGGTAAGTGCTGTACATCAAATGATGTAGTGTTGCCATGGTTACCAGTAGAGATGGCTCGAACCTCCGTTTTTAGGTTCGCAAACCTCAAACGCGAACTTCCGAAAAGGTTCACGTTTGTGCGAACCATTCGAACAGCAATAGACTTCAACGGGCAGGTGAACTTTCAAAACTACAAACACTAATTCTGGCCACAAAAGTGATGGAAAAGATGTTTCAAGGTGTCTAACACCTGGAGGGGGCATGGCGGAGTGGGATACACACCAAAAGTCCAGGGGAAAATTACGTATTTGACACAGAGTAGGGCTTTAAGGGCAGAAATCACATTTCATTGCTAAATTGGAGGCATAAAGTGCTTGAATAAATACATCTTGCATGTATATACATCAATAAGGTAGTGTAATTAGTGTACTGCTTCACACTGACAGACGAAACTCACTGTGTAACGCACCGCAAACAGCTGTTTGTGTAGTGATGGCCGCGTGCTGGACAGGTGCGCGACATGGCGAGAGTGCAGGCGATGGCGGTTTTCAAGCCCATATGGTCACTGGGCTGAGGTAGCTGAATGACAGAACAACAGTGACTGATAGAGTTGGGCCGAACGGTTCGCCGGCGAACGGGGTTCGCGCGAACTTAGGTGGTTCGCGTGCGGGTACCGCACGCGAACCTTTTGCGGAAGAAGTTCGGTTCGCCCCATAATGCACCTGAGGGTCAACTTTGACCCTCTACATCACAGTCAGCAGGCCCAGTGTAGCCAATTAGGCTACACTAGCCCCTGGAGCCCCACCCCCCCTTATATAAGGCAGGCAGCGGCGGCCATTACGGCCACTCGTGTGCCTGCATTAGTCAGAGTAGGGCGAGCTGCTGCAGACTGTCTCTCAGGGAAAGATTAGTTAGGCTTAACTTCTTCCTGGCTGCATACCTGTTCTGTTCAGTGAGCCCTCAGCCCACTGCATACCTGTACTGTGATCCTGCCACTGCATAGCTGTTCAGTGATCCTGCCACAGCATACCTGTTCTGTTCAGTGAGCCCCCAGCCCACTGCATACCTGTACTGTGATCCTGCCACTGCATACCTGTTCAGTGATCCTGCCACAGCATACCTGTTCTGTTCAGTGAGCCCTCAGCCCACTGCATACCTGTACTGTGATCCTGCCACTGCATACCTGTTCAGTGATCCTGCCACAGCATACCTGTTCTGTTCAGTGAGCCCTCAGCCCACTGCATACCTGTACTGTGATCCTGCCACTGCATAGCTGTTCAGTGATCCTGCCACAGCATACCTGTTCTGTTCAGTGAGCCCTCAGCCCACTGCATACCTGTACTGTGATCCTGCCACTGCATACCTGTTCAGTGATCCTGCCACAGCATACCTGTTCTGTTCAGTGAGCCCTCAGCCCACTGCATACCTGTACTGTGATACTGCCACTGCATACCTGTTCAGTGATCCTGCCACAGCATACCTGTTCTGTTCAGTGAGCCCTCAGCCCACTGCATACCTGTACTGTGATACTGCCACTGCATACCTGTTCAGTGATCCTGCCACAGCATACCTGTTCTGTTCAGTGAGCCCTCAGCCCACTGCATACCTGTACTGTGATCCTGCCACTGCATACCTGTTCAGTGATCCTGCCACAGCATACCTGTTCTGTTCAGTGAGCCCTCAGCCCACTGCATACCTGTACTGTGATCCTGCCACTGCATAGCTGTTCAGTGATCCTGCCACAGCATACCTGTTCTGTTCAGTGAGCCCTCAGCCCACTGCATACCTGTACTGTGATCCTGCCACTGCATAGCTGTTCAGTGATCCTGCCACAGCATACCTGTTCTGTTCAGTGAGCCCCCAGCCCACTGCATACCTGTACTGTGATCCTGCCACTGCATACCTGTTCAGTGATCCTGCCACAGCATACCTGTTCTGTTCAGTGAGCCCTCAGCCCACTGCATACCTGTACTGTGATCCTGCCACTGCATACCTGTTCAGTGATCCTGCCACAGCATACCTGTTCTGTTCAGTGAGCCCTCAGCCCACTGCATACCTGTACTGTGATCCTGCCACTGCATACCTGTTCAGTGATCCTGCCACAGCATACCTGTTCTGTTCAGTGAGCCCTCAGCCCACTGCATACCTGTACTGTGATACTGCCACTGCATACCTGTTCAGTGATCCTGCCACAGCATACCTGTTCTGTTCAGTGAGCCCTCAGCCCACTGCATACCTGTACTGTGATCCTGCCACTGCATACCTGTTCAGTGATCCTGCCACAGCATACCTGTTCTGTTCAGTGAGCCCTCAGCCCACTGCATACCTGTACTGTGATCCTGCCACTGCATAGCTGTTCAGTGATCCTGCCACAGCATACCTGTTCTGTTCAGTGAGCCCTCAGCCCACTGCATACCTGTACTGTGATCCTGCCACTGCATAGCTGTTCAGTGATCCTGCCACAGCATACCTGTTCTGTTCAGTGAGCCCCCAGCCCACTGCATACCTGTACTGTGATCCTGCCACTGCATACCTGTTCAGTGATCCTGCCACTGTATACCTGTTCTGTGAACCCGCCACTGTATACCTGTTCTGTTCAGTGGACCCGCCACTGTATACCTGTTCTGTGAACCCGCCACTGTATACCTGTTCTGTTCAGTGGACCCGCCACTGTATACCTGTTCTGTGAACCCGCCACTGTATACCTGTTCTGTTCAGTGGACCCGCCACTGTATACCTGTTCTGTGAACCCGCCACTGTATACCTGTTCTGTTCAGTGGACCTGCCACTGTATACCTGTTTAGTGAACACGCCACTGCATACCTGTTGTGTTCAGTGAACCTGCCACTGCATACCTGTTCTGTGAACCCGCCACTGTATACCTGTTTTGTTCAGTGGACCCGCCACTGTATACCTGTTCTGTGAACCCGCCACTGTATACCTGTTCTGTTCAGTGGACCTGCCACTGTATACCTGTTTAGTGAACACGCCACTGCATACCTGTTGTGTTCAGTGAACCTGCCACTGCATACCTGTTCTGTGAACCCGCCACTGTATACCTGTTCTGTTCAGTGGACCCGCCACTGTATACCTGTTCTGTTCAGTGGACCTGCCACTGTATACCTGTTCTGTTCAGTGGACCTGCCACTGTATACCTGTTTAGTGAACACGCCACTGCATACCTGTTGTGTTCAGTGAACCCGCCACTGTATACCTGTACTGTTCAGTGAACCCACCGCATCAGTGCGCATACCTGTGCAGTTAAGTGAACCCACCTACCTACGTGAGTGCACGCAGTGTGATATACCACTCCGTGCATACCCGATATGGACAAAACAGGTAGAGGAAGAGGAAGAGGTAGTGGCAGAGGCAGAGGAAGGCCACCCGGCAGGTCTGCGCGAGGTCGTGTAAATGTAATTTCGTGTGGACCTGGCCCACAGTACAGTGCTCGGAAGAAGGCACGTCCCATCACCTCCCAAGATTGTCAGGACGTGGTTGAGTATTTAGCGACACAGAACACCTCATCTTGCTCAGCCACCAGCGCTACTACTAGCACCACTTCCGCTGCATTTGACACTTCGCAAGAATTATTTAGTGGTGGTGAAATCACTGATGCACAGTCATTGTTACAGCCAGATGAATTTTCACCAGCTCATATGTCTGCGTTACGCGACAACACTATGGATGTAACGTGTAAGGAGGATGAAGGACCTACACATTTGGATTTTTCTGAGGCAAGCGAAGCTGGGCAGGATGATTACGATGATGACGATGATAGGGATCCTCTGTATGTTCCCAATAGAGGAGATGAAGAGGGGGACAGTTCAGAGGGGGAGTCAGAGAGTAGTAGGAGGATAGAAGTTGCTGAAAGAAGCTGGGGCAGCTCTTCGTCAGAAACAGCTGGTGGCAGAGTCCGGCACCATGTATCGCCAGATTCGCCACCTATGTACAGCCAGCCAACTTGCCCTTCAGCATCAGCTGCTGAGGTGCCCACATCCCAGGGTGGCTCAGCGGTGTGGAAATTTTTTAATGTGTGTGCCTCAGATCGGACCAAAGCCATCTGTTCGCTCTGCCAACAAAAATTGAGCCGTGGAAAGGCCAACACTCACGTAGGGACAAGTGCCTTACGAAGGCACCTGCAGAAAAGGCACAAACAGCAATGGGATGGCCACCTGAGCAAAAGCAGCAGCAGCACACAAAAGCAAAGTCACCCTCCTTCTCCTCTTCCTCCTTCAGGTGCATCATCTGCTTATGCCGCTCTCTCCCTTGCACCTTCACAGGCACCCTCCTCCACTCCGCCTCTGCCCTTGAGCGGTTCCTGCTCCTCTGCCCACAGCAGCAGTCAGGTGTCCGTGAAGGAAATGTTTGAGCGGAAGAAGCCACTTTTGGCCAGTCACCCCCTTGCCCGGCGTCTGACAGCTGGCGTGGCGGAACTGTTAGCTCGCCAGCTGTTACCATACCGGCTGGTGGACTCTGAGGCCTTCCGTAAATTTGTGGCCATCGGAACACCGCAGTGGAAGATGCCAGGCCGCACTTATTTTTCCAGAAAGGCCATACCCCAACTGCACCGTGAAGTTGAGAGGCAAGTGGTGTCATCTCTTGCGAAGAGCGTTGGGTCAAGGGTACACCTGACCACGGATGCCTGGTCTGCCAAGCACGGGCAGGGCCGCTACATTACCTACACAGCCCATTGGGTGAACCTGGTGGTGAACGATGGCAAGCAGAAAGCGGCGGACCAAATTGTGACACCTCCACGGCTTGCAGGCAGGCCTCCTGCCACCTCCTCTCCTCCTGCTACATGCTCTTCGCTGTCCTCCTCCTCCTCCTTGGCTGAGTGGCAGTTCTCCTCTCCAGCTACACAGCCCCAGCTCCGCAGGGCCTATGCTGCATGCCAGGTACGACGGTGTCACGCCATCTTAGACATGGCTTGTCTCAAAGCGGAGAGTCACACTGGAGCAGCTCTCCTGGCTGCTCTTAAGAAACAGGTGGATGAGTGGCTGACCCCGCACCACCTGGAGATAGGCAACGTGGTGTGCGACAACGGCAGCAATCTGCTTGCCGCTTTGCATATGGGGAAGCTGACACACATACCCTGCATGGCACATGTCATGAATCTGGTGGTTCAAAGATTTGTGGCAAAGTACCCTGGCTTAGCGGATGTCCTGAAGCAGGCCAGGAAGTTCTGTGGGCATTTGAGGCGCTCTTACACAGCCATGGCACGATTTGCAGAAATTCAGCGTAAAAACAACATGCCGGTGAGACGCCTCATTTGCGATAGCCCCACTCGCTGGAACTCGACCCTCCTCATGTTCTCCCGCCTGCTAGAACAGAAGAAAGCCGTCACCCAGTACCTCTACAACTGGAGTAGAACGAAACAGTCTGGGAAGATGGGGATGTTCTGGCCCGACAACTGGACAATGATGAAAAATGCATGCAGGCTCATGCGGCCGTTTGAGGAGGTGACCAACCTGGTGAGCCGCAGTGAGGGCACCATCAGCGACTTAATTCCCTACGCGTACTTCTTGGAGCGTGCTGTGCGTAGAGTGGCGGATGAAGCTGCGAATGAGCGTGACCAGGAACCGTTACGGCAGGAACAGGCATGGGACCAATTTTCATCAGACCCAGCTGTTTCCTCAACACCTGCGGCAGCACAGAGGGGGGAGGAGGAGGAAGAAGAGAGGTCATGTGCAGAAGATGAGTCAGACTCAGAGGATGATGAGCAAGGTGTTTCTTTGGGGGAGGAGGAGGAGGAGGAGGGGACAGCGGCAGGAGAACAACCGCAGCAGGCGTCGCAGGGGGCTTGTGCTGCGCAACCTTCCCGTGGTATTGTTCGCGGCTGGGGGGAGGAGGTTGACTTACCTGACGTCACTGAGGAAGAGCAAGAGGAGATGGAGGGTACTGGATCCGACTTTGTGCAGATGTCGTCTTTTATGCTGTCCTGCCTGTTGAGGGACCCCCGTATAAAAAACCTCAAGGGGAATGAGCTGTACTGGGTGGCCACACTACTAGACCCTCGGTACAGGCACAAAGTGGCGGACCTGTTACCAACTCACCGGAAGGTGGAAAGGATGCAGCACATGCAGAACCAGCTGTCAACTATGCTTTACAATGCCTTTAAGGGTGATGTGACGGCACAACGCCAGCAAGGTACCACTGCCACTAATCCTCCTCCCGTGTCCACGCAGTCAAAGACAGGACGCTCCAGCGATCTCATGGTGATGTCGGACATGCGGACGTTCTTTAGTCCAACGCCTCGCCGTAGCCCTTCCGGATCCACCCTCCACCAACGCCTGGAACGGCAGGTAGCCGACTACCTGGCCTTAAGTGTGGATGTAGACACTGCTGTGAACAGCGATGAGGAACCCTTGAACTACTGGGTGCGCAGGCTTGACCTGTGGCCAGAGCTGTCCCAATTTGCCATCCAACTTCTCTCCTGCCCTGCCGCAAGCGTCCTCTCAGAAAGGACCTTCAGCGCAGCTGGAGGCATTGTCACAGAGAAGAGAAGTCGCCTAAGTCACAAAAGTGTTAAGTACCTCACCTTTATAAAAATGAATGAGGCATGGATCCCGGAGGGCTGCTGCCCGCCCCAAGACTAAGTCAGTCCCCGCACATACAGCATCTCTGCCTGCACGCCGTGTGACTGGCTGCCTGGCCTGCCCCAAGAAGACTAAGTCGCTCCCAGTCCCTCCACACAGCATGTCTGCCTGCAGGCCGCTTCACTACCTTCTCCGCCACCACCAACAGGGTCCGGGACTCCAGGCGGATTGCTGAATTTTTTAGGCCGCTGCTAGCAGCGGCCGCTGTAATAATTTTTCGGGTGCGTGTACATGACTGCCTAATTTTTCTGGCTGCACTGCGGGCAGCTGCAACAACAAAAGAAAAGGCATGAACATGCGCCCATTCCCCTTCGTGATCATTACCTTGCCGTGGTGAAGGGGCTTGCGTATCACAATGGAGCAATGACCGGCGCCTAGATGAGTGTCTCGGGGGGCACACCCACAATAATAAGGTCGTTGCCTCATTGTGGTCAGACCAAATTTGATCAGCTGGACAGTCACTGTTCTGTCATTCAGCTACATCAGCCAGGTGACTGACCATATGGGCTGTAAAGCCACCAAAACCTGCACTCTCGCCATGGTGCGCACCAGTCCAGCACGGCCGTCACTACACAAACAGCTGTTTGCGGTGCGTTACACGATGAGTTTGGTGCGTCAGTGTGAAGCAGTACCTTAATTACACTACCTGATTGATGTATACACATGCAAGATGTTTGAAAGCACTTTAGGCCTGTCATTTAACATTCAATGTGATTTCTGCCCTTAAAACGCTGCTTTGCGTCAAATCCAGATTTTTCCCGGGGACTTTTGGCATGTATCCCACTCCGCCATCCCCCCCTCCAGGTGTTAGACCCCTTGAAACATCTTTTCCATCACTTTTGTGGCCAGCATAATTAATTTTTTTTTTCAAAGTTCGCATCCCCATTGAAGTCTATTGCGGTTCGCGAACTTTAACGCGAACCGAACCTTTCGCGAAAGTTCGCGAACCCGGTTCGCGAACCGAAAATCGGAGGTTCGGCCCAACTCTAGTGACTGAGTGTCCAGCTGATCGAATTTGTTCTGTCCACAATGAAGCAACGACTTCAAAGGGGAATTGACAAATGTACATACCTTTTGTTTTGTTGTTGCAGCCGCAGTGCAGCCAGAAAAATAAGGCAGGCATGTACATGCACCAGAAAAATTGTTATGGCTTTTGTTAGCGGCCGCTGCTAGCAGCGGCCTTAAAAATTCAGGAATCCACCAGGAGTCCTGGACCCTGTTGGTGGTGGCGGAGAAAGCAGTCAAGCGACTTTCAGGCAGAGATGCTGTGTGGGGGCCGACTTAGTCTTGGGGCAGGCAGTCTCACGGCGTGCAGGCAGAGATGCTGTGTGTGGGGACTGACTTAGTCTTCGGGTGGGCAGTAGCCCTCCGGGATCCATGCCTTATTCATTTTGATAAAGTTGAGGTACTGAACACTTTTTTGACCTAGGCGACTTCTCTTCTCACTGACAATGCCTCCAGCTGCGCTGAAGGTCCTTTCTGACAGGACGCTGGAGGCAGGGCAAGCCAGAAGTTGGATGGCAAATTGTGACATCTCTGGCCACAGGTCAAGCCTGCGCACCCAGTAGTCCAAGAGTTCATCGCTGCTCAGAGTGTCTACATCCGCACTTAAGGCCAGGTAGTCGGCTACCTGCCGGTCGAGGCGTTGGTGGAGGGTGGATCCGGAAGGGCTAAGACGCATGTCCGACATCCCCATGAGATCGCTGGAGTGTCCTGTCCTTGCCTGCATGGACATGGGAGGTGGAGGAAGATTACTGGCAGTGGCACCTTTATTCCGTCATTTGCCGATGACACCACCATCGTTGTACTGGTGACAAACAATGATGAGCAGGCCTATCGTCAGGAGGTTGACAGAATCTGCCAGTGGTGCAGGGAGAACAGGCTTGTCCTCAACACATCCAAAACTGTGGAGCTGATAGTAGACTTCAGGAAGTCTGCCCCCACCCCCCCACCAATCTTCATTGACGGCACCGAGGTTGAAAGTGTGGCCAGCGTCCGCCTTCTGGGCACCACCATCTCCAAAGACCTGAGCTGGAAGGCTAACACAGCCTCGACCCAAAAGAAAGCCCAGCAGAGGCTTTTCTTCCTCTACCAACTGAAAAAGTTTGGTATGGCCCAAGAACTGCTGACGTGCTTTTACACCGCCACCATCGAGTCCGTCCTCTGCGCCTCCATCCTAGTCTGGTACGCTGGTTCCTCCACCAGAGACAAATACAAATTTCAGAGGGTCATTAAATCGGCAGAGAGAATCATTGGCAGACCTCTACCTTTGCTTGACCTCCTCCACAATTCCAGACTACGCTCCAGAGCAATGAGGATTGCCGGCGACCCCGCTCACCCTGGTCATTGCTTTTTCAGCCGGCTCCCTCTGGGCCGGAGGTTTCGGGCCATTGCCACCAAAACTTCGAGGCACAGGAACTCCTTTTTCCCCTCTGCTGTCAACCTCCTGAACTCCATCCGGGTCATCCCACCCCCTCCACCGCTGTGAACTGAATGGCACCTTGCCCTTCCTCAGTTATTAACTTGTCCTCCTGTGTATAATCGCACTCATCTTCAGCCCAGTACCGGAAGAAACTTTTATGTTTGCAACTACACTCTGCACTCTGTGCTATTCATTCTAACTTGCACTCATGCTATAACTAATTATCAATCTGCAGTCCTGCCTGTTTATCAATTTGCACTCCTGTTTATGCCTATTGGTTTTATTTATGCCTTCTGTTATCTATACCTTTGAACCCTTTTCTGAGCAATTGTATGTGCCAAACCCAATTCCGAGGATGACCCAGTCGTGCCTGGTGATTAAAATATTTCTGATTCTGAGACATCACCCTTAAATGTACTGTAAGGCTTGGAACCCAGTACAAAACGCTATCTCTAATCGCAATCGCTAGCGTTTTGTGTGAGCGTTTTGTAAGCAATTTCATGAGCGTTTTTGGCAGCAATTTTAAAAAGTGCAAGGTTTTTACCAGCGATTGTGTAGCGATTAGCGTTTATAATTCTGATTGGTCCTTTTAATTAATTTTAATTATTTTACAGTGTGCAGTAACTTCAAAACGCTAGCAAAATCGCTCTGTGTAGGTTTTGATGAGCGATTATGCCAGCGTTTATATACTTTACATTGCAGAAACGCTAACTCTGCATGCTAAAAATGCTGCATGTCCTGCGTTTTGGTAATCGCAATCTCTCCAGTGGAATTTGGCCCATCCATTAACATTAGCTGAGCGTTTAGGGAAATTGCTAGCAGTTTGAATCGCTTACTAAATGCTCACAAAATCGCTGTAGTGGGTTCCAGGCCTAAAGCATACTTGCCAGCTTGTTGTGCAAGTGCTGCATCCTTTCTGCCTACTGGAAATTCGGTAACATCTCCACCACTTTGTGCCTATACCGAGGGTCTAGTAGCGTTGCCACCAGTACAGGTCATTCCCCTTGAGTTTTTTTATACGGGGGTCCCTCAACAGGCTGGACAGCATGAAAGACTCTATCTGCACAAAGTTGGATGCCAACCTACTATCCATCTCCTCTTGCTCTTCCTCACTGATGTCAGGTAAGTTCTCTTCCTCCCCCCAGCCACGAACAATACCACGGGAAAGGTGAGCAGCACAAGCCCCCTGCGACACCTGCTGCGGTTGTTCTTCCGCCTCCTCCTCAAAAAAAACCACCTTCCTCATCTGACTCCTCTTCCCCAGACAACTCTTCCTCCTCCCCCTTCTCTGTGCTGCCGCAGGTGTTGATGACAAATCTTGTTCTGGTTGTGATGGTTCCCACAACTCTTCCTCCTCTTCCTGTTCACACTCCTTTACAGCTTGTCAGAGGCCGGGCAAGGGGGTGGCTGGCAGACATTTGCTTCTTCCGCTCAAAGATTTATTTCACGGTCATCTGGCTGCTGTGGGCAGAGGAGCAGGAACCGCTCAAGGTGAGAGGCGGAGTGGAGGAGGTTGGCTGTGAAGGTGCAAGGGATAAAGCGGTTGAAGATGCTGCACCTGAAGAAGGAAGAGGAGGCGGAGGGTGGCTTTGTTTTTGTGTGCTGCTTTTCCTCAGGTGGTCATTCCATTGCAGTTTGTGCTTTTTCATCATGTGCCTTCGTAAGGCAGTTGTCTTTCCACGGCTCAATTTTTGGTGGCGGAGAGTACAGATGGCATCGCACTCATCTGAGGCAGACACACACAAAAATGTCCACTCCGCTGAGCCCTGGGATGATGGCACTGTGGTGGTGGTGGCCGCAGCAGCTGACCTTAAAGGGCATGTTGGCTGGCTGTACATAGGTACATGCCGCCGGACACTGTTACCAGCTGTTTCTGACGACGAGCTCCTCCTGCTTCTTTCAGCAACTTGTCTCCTCCTACTCCTCTCTGACTCCCCCTCTGAACTGTCCCCTTGGTCATCATGTCTATTGGGATCTCACGTGACATCCATGGCAGCATAATCATCATCATGATCCTCCACAGCTTTGCTTGTATCAATTACCTCCAAAACTGCACCAATGGCAGGTACTTCATCATCCTCACACCTTACGTCCATACTGATGCCTAACTCGGACATATGAGGTGGTGTTTACAACATTTTGTGAATTGTAATACCAAATTTGTGGTCTACCTTCTATTGTGTCCTTGTGGCGCTTTTTATATAGGCAAGACCGGACGTGAATTTAAGTCTAGAATTGGCGAACACATCGCCAATATTAAAAGCATTGCATCCACCACACCGGTTGCGAGGCATTTTAGATCCGAGCACGGTGGTAATACCTCAGGTATACGATTTGTCGGTCTTGACCGTATACATACCACGATCAGAGGGGGTAACTTTGATCGTCTATTGTTACAAAAAGAGTCTAGGTGGATTTATGAGTTGGAGGCCACTGAATACCCTGGCCTTAATGGAACGGTCGGTTTTGCGGCCTTTTTGCCTAACTGAAGCTTCCCGCTTTTTCCTACTTGCCCTGTTGTCTCTTTTCCTGCCCCCCTCCATTGGTCTGCTCCTCCATTGCCCCCTGTGTCTGCGGGCTTGTATACGCTCCGAGCTGTTGTCTCTATGTGTCTTCCCCTGTGGCATCTGCTGTTCATAGCTGGCATACGTTGTAGCTCAGTTTTTTTGCCTTTTTGAGTGCGCTGATTTTTCGCACTGTTTGGATTATGGTACTGCGTTCTCACAGTCCCCCTGGATCCAACTTCTTTAGCAATAGATGATAATATATAATATTTGCCGACTCTGAGCTATGTTATATATAGATTTCTTTTTGCTTGCCTGTGTTTGTATGGTTTTGTATCACTTTATTTTCATATATGGTTTTGTTCGTTTATATATTTTTTATATTTCCATGTGCTGCCCCACAGCCCCTTTCTCTTCGCCCCCACCTTGCCCTCTCACCTGTATTTACCATCATTATGCACCAGGCCGACTTAATTTGTCTGGCCTGCTGATTGGGCCATGGTGGGGGCGAGGCTGAGCCGCGTGTCCGTTGCAGCGTTAGTGCGCATGCGTACGCGTTGGTTGACGCGTACGTAATTACGCATGCGTGCATGCGCGTGACTGATGACGCTGCCCTATAAGGAGCCTCAGGCAGCACACGTTTCCAGCCACGCCTCCCTTCGAAAAAAAAGCCGGTAGACCCGGCGAAACATGTCAGGGCTGCCGGCGTGGTGCTAGCACCTGACTGCCTTTGCCCCGCCGCCCTTTCACCCTCCGCCTCCACCCTCTGCTGGCCTGAGGCATCTCCTTGATCTCCACCTGGAAGGCCTTTAGCTCTCTGCATACATGGGACTCTGCTACATGGGACTCTGCTCTGACCATTACAGCCTGCCATATTAGCATACTGGACCTGACTCCTCTCCCGGATCAAAAATCACTCCCCCAGCCTTGGGCTTCTACACATGGGGTTGAGAGACCAGACAGCCTTCAGGAGCTAACTGGACTCCGCATTGCTGTACCAGGATTGGGTATAGTATGGCTTATGCTTTATGCCATTCTTCTGATCTGTGCTTGCCGCAACTTGCATTCCATCTGTCCATGCTGGCTGTGCTGTTTCATTGAACTGTTTGTCTGCAGATGCTACATTGGCTTCCTGGCCTTTGCTGGATGCATTGACTTACTCTGCCTCTGTCATCTGTACCGGCCTGCTCCAACTACCATTTTCCCATTGTCTCTATTTTTGATGCAATATACTTGTCTAGGCCTACTTTTTACATGACATTTGGATCCCTGATCACATTAGGTGGTCCTAGGTAGTGGTGTGTTTGACGTGTGATTGGTTGCTGAGCGTGGTCTCTTGGCAGGTTACATTGGTGCTTTTTAATATGTTTAATTATAACATTAATACATTTTGTAATTTTTCACTTATTTTTTGATTTTGTGATTTGTGACATATGCTCCCCAGCCCCCCTTTTTCCTTTACAATTACGTTATATGAGGTGGTGTAACATGCTTAATGCCTTCATCTTGTTGTAACAATAATGACTGTGAATCAGATAATTCCCCACCAAATAACTCCTGCGAAATGTCAAATGGTACAGATGTGGTGCTTGTAGTAGCGCTGGTGGCTGCAGAAGATGAGTTGTTCTTTGTTATATAGTCAACTACGTCCTGACAATCTTGGGAGTTGATGGCATGAGCCTTCTGAACACTGTAATTTGGTCCAGGGCCGCACAAAATCAAGTCAGCACGACCTCGAACAGACCTGCCGGGTGGCCTGCCTCTGCCTGTTGTTTTGTCCATATTGGGGAGGGATGAAGTGAAAGGTATGCACTGACTTGACTAATAAAATGTGCAGTCACACAGGTGCAGTGAAAATGGATGCACTGACTAATGGTATATAAAACAGCATGCAGTCACACAGATGCAGTGAAAGGTATGCAGTAACTGCTGGTAGAACAATGTGCAGTCACACAGGTGCAGTGAAAATGGATGCACTCACTGCTGGTATATAAAACAGCGTGCTGTCTCACAGATACAGTGAAAGGTATGCAGTGACTGCTGGTAGAAAAATGTGCAGTCACACAGGTGCAGTGAAAGGTATGCAGTGACTGCTGGTAGAACAATGTGCAGTCACACAGGTGCAGTGAAAGGTATGCAGTGACTGCTGGTATAACAATGTGCAGTCACACAGATGCAGTTAAAATGGATGCACTTACTGCTGGTATATAAAACAGCATACTGTCACACAGATGCAGTAAAAGGTATGCAGTGACTGCTGGTAGAACAATGTGCAGTCACACAGGTGCAGTGAAAGTTATAGTGACTGCTGGTATAACAATGTGCAGTCACACAGGTGCAGTGAAAATGGATGCACTGACTACTGGTATATAAAACAGCATGCTGTCACACAGATGCAGTGAAAGGTATGCAGTGACTGCTGGTAGAACAATGTGCAGTCACACAGGTGCAGTGAAAGGAATGCAGTGACTGCTGGTAGAACAATGTGCAGTGAAAGGTATGCAGTGACTGCTGGTATAACAATGTGCAATCACTCAGGTGCAGTTAAAATGGATGCACTGACCGCTGGTATATAAAACAGTGTACTGTCACACAGATGCAGTGAAAGGTATGCAGTGACTGCTGGTAGAACAATGTGCAGTCACACAGGTGCAGTTAAAATGGATGCACTTACTGCTGGTATATAAAACAGCGTGCTGTCACACAGATGAAGTTAAAGGTATGGCAGGGTGGCCTGCCTCTGCCTGTTGTTTTGTCCATATTGGGGGGGATGAAGTGAAAGGTATGCACTGACTTGACTAATACAATGTGCAGTCACACAGATGCAGTGAAAGGTATACACTGACTGGTATATAAAACAGTTTGCAGTCAAACAGATGCAGTGAAAGGTATGCAGTGACTGCTGGTAGAACAATGTGCAGTCACACAGGTGCAGTGAAAGGTATGCAGTGACTGCTGGTAGAAAAATGTGCAGTCACACAGGTGCAGTGAAAGGTATGCAGTGACTGCTGGTATAGCAATGTGCAGTCACACAGGTGCAGCGACTGCTGGTAGAACACTGTGCAGTCACACAGGTGCAGTGAAAGGTATGCAGTGACTGCTGGTATAACAATGTGCAGTCACACAGATGCAGTGAAAATGGATGCACTGACTAATGGTATATAAAACAGCGTGCTGTCACACAGATGCAGTGAAAGGTACGCAGTGACTGCTGGTAGAACACTGTGCAGTCACACAGGTGCATTAAAAGGTATACACAGTGACTGCTGGTAGGACAATGTGCAGTCACACAGCTGCAGTGAAAATGGATGCACTCACTGCTGGTATATAAAACAGCGTGCTGTCACACAGATGCAGTGAAAGGTATGCAGTGACTGCTGGTAGAACAATGTGCAGTCACACAGGTGCAGTGAAAGGTATGCACTGACTGCTGGTATAACAATGTGCAGTCACACAGGTGCAGTGAAAGGTATGCAGTGACTGCTGATATAACAATGTGCAGTCACACAGGTGCAGTGAAAATGGATGCACTGACCGCTGGTATATAAAACAGCGTGCAGTCACACAGATGCAGTGGAAGGTATGCAGTGATTGGTATTGTAATACAATGTGCAGCAGTCACACAGGTGCAGTGAAAAGGTATGCAGTGACTAGTATATAAAACAGCCTGCGATCACACAGGTGCAGTGAAAGGTATGCAGGGACTGTTATTATAATACAAGGTGCAGCAGTCACACTAGGCACTGAGTGTGCTGGGCCTGGCACAGTATAGCAATTATCAAGGGCCAGCTGCGACAGACAGGGCTGTATATGCAGTGTCAGTGGGCCACACACAAAAAAAAACACATCACAAGAACATTAGCTCTCAAAAGAGCTGTTTTGGTGGTGCTTTTCAGCAACAAATATTAGCAAGGAGCAAGCTAACAGACCTCGTGTCGCTTTCCCTATCTCTCCAATGTCTCTCCCTTCTCTCACTAATACAGCAGCACACAGAGTGAGAACATGGCCCACGCTGCTGCCTTTTATAGGGGGGGGGGGGCTCCAGGAGGGAGTGCAGCCTAATTGGCTGCCATGTGTCTGCTGACTGTGATGTAGAGGGTCAAAGTTTGGGTCGAACTCACATAAAGTTCGTGTGCCATCTCTAGTTACCAGTAGTCCTACTTGTCTTTCACCAGTATTAAGCAGAGAAGTGAGAAGGGCGGGTATAATAATGCTGCGCTTCATTGTGAGCTACATCCAGGGGCGTAACAATAGACGCTGCAAAGGATACTGCTGCAGGGGGGCCCCATCCTGAGATACTGACAACTAAGGGCAAGGAGAGGTAAAACATCTTCTATTCTCTGCACAATTGTTCTACTGAATGCATCTTCTCAGCCACTGATAACAAATCGAACAATCCTATTCAGTGTGCAGCAGGCTCTTCTGTACAATGCCCAGCCCCCAACCTCTCTACCCCTCCCCAAGTGCTCTGTACTGTAGTGATGCTGGAGTAGTCTGCAAAGCCAGTTCTTCTCTATCAGAGATGGACAGAGTGAGTGTAATAAGCTGAGGCTAGGAGCACACTCATCGGTCAGTTTTCTGCACACCATGTGGGCCAAGAGGCCCCCATCAAAAGTTTTGCAGGGGGGCCCTGTGATTGCTAGTTACGCCACTGGCTACATCACTGCTCGGAATTACTGCTGCAGCCTTCTTGTACAACTGGCAGGTGCTCTCCATGCATGGTAGCAGCAGCTTGTCCCCGGCGTCACGTGTCTCATAACACCGCCATTATATGGAAGGAAAGAGCTGCCGGGCTATGACAGGTTCTCTTCCCCCTCTCCTCTCCATGGCGACGCGACGCGCACATGAACCCCCGCCCTGAGTAGGAACTGTTGCTAGGAGTCCGCCCCAGCCCCGCCTCCTCCTCTACCCGCCATAGAGACTCCCCTGGTACTGGAAACCCCGCCCTGAAGGGAAGTGTTGCTATGAGACCACTCCCCGCTCCGCCCCTCCTGTAGCCGGCTGATATGGTCATGTGACAGGCCAGGCAGCGGTCATGTGACAGGCAAAGTCCGGAGTGGAAGCATGTCTGCAGCGGAGGGGTGAGTGTGGCCGGCGGGGGATGTACGGAGCAGTCAGTGCGGGCAGAGAGCAGCAGTGTGCAGGGAGGATAGTTCACTTTCATACTAATAGTTTAAAGGAAATCTTAGGTGACGTTCAGTGTAAGTTACCTGCAGCTTTTTCCAGCCCCCTTTAAACTTCCCCCTTGCTGTCGCTCTGGTTCCCCTCTGCTGCCCCCCTCCGTTGTCTCCCTGGCATCCCTCCAACGTCCTCCTGGCTCCCTGTGCAGCACCCCTGGCTCACCTCTGCTGTCCTCCTCCGTTGTTTGCCTGGCTCCCCTCTGCTGCCCCCCTGGCTCCCCTCTGCTGCCCCCCTGGCTCCCCTCCTGGCTCCCCTGTGCTGTCCTCCTGGCTCCCCTGTGCTGTCCCCCTGGCTCCCCTGTGCTGTCCCCCTGGCTCCCCTGTGCTGTCCCCCTGGCTCCCCTGTGCTGTCCCCCTGGCTCCCCTGTGCTGTCCCCCTGGCTCCCCTGTGCTGTCCCCCTGGCTCCCCTGTGCTGTCCCCCTGGCTCCCCTGTGCTGTCCCCCTGGCTCCCCTGTGCTGTCCCCCTGGCTCCCCTGTGCTGTCCCCCTGGCTCCCCTGTGCTGCACCCCTCTGTTGTCTCCCTGGCTCCCCTCCGCTGTCCTCCTAGCTCCCTCTGCTGCACCCCTGGCTCCCCTCTGCTGTCCCCCTCCGTTGTCTCCCTGGGTTCCCTCCGCCGTCCTCCTGGCTCCCCTCTACTGTCCCCCTCCGTTGTCTCCCTGATTCCCCTCTGCTGCCCCCTGGCTCCCCTCTGCTGTCCTCCTCCGTTGTCTCCCTGGGTTCCCTCCGCCGTACTCCTGGCTCCCTCTGCTGCACCCCTGGCTCCCCTCTGCTGTCCTCCTCTGTTGTCTTCCTGGCTCCCCTCTGCTGCCCTCCTGGCTCCCCTCTGCTGCCCTCCTGGCTCCCCTCTGCTGCCCTCCTGGCTCCCCTCTGTTGCCCTCCTGGCTCCCCTCTGTTGCCCTCCTGGCTCCCCTCTGTTGCCCTCCTGGCTCCCCTCTGTTGCCCTCCTGGCTCCCCTCTGTTGCCCTCCTGGCTCCCCTCTGTTGCCCTCCTGGCTCCCCTCTGTTGCCCTCCTGGCTCCCCTCTGTTGCCCTCCTGGCTCCCCTCTGCTGCCCCCCCTGGCTCTTCTCTGCTGCCCCCCCCCCTGGCTCTTCTCTGCTGCCCCCCCCCCCCTGGCTCTTCTCTGCTGCCCCCCCCTGGCTCTTCTCTGCTGCCCCCCCCCTGGCTCTTCTCTGCTGCCCCCCCCCTGGCTCTTCTCTGCTGCCCCCCCCTGGCTCTTCTCCCCTGGCTCTTCTCTGCTGCCCCCCCCTGGCTCTTCTCTACTGCCCCCCCCTGGCTCTTCTCTACTGCCCCCCCCCCCCTGGCTCTTCTCTGCTGCCCCCCCCTGGCTCTTCTCTGCTGCCCCCCCCCCTGGCTCTTCTCTGCTGCCCCCCCCCCTGGCTCTTCTCTGCTGCCCCCCCCTGGCTCTTCTCTGCTGCCCCCCCCCCTGGCTCTTCTCTGCTGCCCCCCCCCCCTGGCTCTTCTCTGCTGCCCCCCCCCCTGGCTCTTCTCCCCTGGCTCTTCTCTGCTGCCCCCCCTGGCTCTTCTCCCCTGGCTCCCCCTGGCTCTTCTCTGCTGCCCCCCCTGGCTCTTCTCTGCTGCCCCCCCTGGCTCTTCTCTGCTGCCCCCCCTGGCTCTTCTCTGCTGCCCCCCCCCCCTGGCTCTTCTCTGCTGCCCCCCCCCCCTGGCTCTTCTCTGCTGCCCCCCCCCCCCTGGCTCTTCTCTGCTGCCTCCCCCCTGGCTCTTCTCTGCTGCCTCCCCCCGGCTCTTCTCTGCTGCCTCCCCCCGGCTCTTCTCTGCTGCCTCCCCCCGGCTCTTCTCTGCTGCCTCCCCCCGGCTCTTCTCTGCTGCCCCCCCCCCCCGGCTCTTCTCTGCTGCCCCCCCCCCCCCCGGCTCTTCTCTGCTGCCCCCCCCCCCGGCTCTTCTCTGCTGCCCCCCCCCCCCGGCTCTTCTCTGCTGCCCCCCCCCCCCGGCTCCGGCTCTTCTCTGCTGCCCCCCCCCCCCCGGCTCTGGCTCTTCTCTGCTGCCCCCCCCCCCGGCTCTGGCTCTTCTCTGCTGCCGGCTCCGGCTCTTCTCTGCTGCCGGCTCCGGCTCTTCTCTGCTGCCGGCTCCGGCTCCTCTCTCCTGCCCCCCCCCCGGCTCCTCTCTGCTGTCCCCCTCTGTTGTCTCCCTGGCTCCCCTCCACCTTCTTCCTTGCTCCCCTCTGCTGTCTCCCTGGGTTCCCTCTGCCATCCTCCCAGGTCCCCTCCGCTGCCCCCCACCATGTCACCCTGGCTCCCCTCTACTGCCCCCTGTTGTCTTGCTGGCTCCTCCCCTCTGCCATCCCCCCCTCCGTTGTCTTTCTGGTTCCGCCCCTCCACCATCCCCCCTCTTGTTTATTTTTTCCCTGGCTCCCCCCTTCGCCACCCTCTGTTTCCCGGCTCCCCCTCTCCGCTGCGCTCCCTCCCCCAGCTTTCCTCTGCTGTCCTCCCTGCTTCCCTTCGCTCCTGGCTTGTCCTCCACTTTAGGGGACCCATCAAGAAACCTGGGGACAGTTATCCAATGCTGTGATTGGATAAAGGTGGCCATACATCAGATGACTTGGTGGCCGAACAACTATCCAATTCGATTATCGAATTGTATGAAAATCGGTGCTGCCAGGTGCATGCCCTACAAAAATTGGGACGGGTACCATCTGGACAAAATCAAGCCAGGAAACACCGCTTAGACTGCCACTGGACACAGCATACAGGCGAGGTGCACCAGGACCACTCTCTCCTGGTGCACCTCGCCTGTGTGCTGTGTCCACTGGCAGTCTAAGTGGTGTTTCCTGGCTTGATTTTGTCCAGATGGTACCCGTCCCAATTTTAGTCCTGTACATTACAGATTACAATTCTTTGTGAAGGCATGAAGAAGGTTATTCCGAAACAAGTTGACGTTGCCTTTTTAAACAATTGCATATTTCAACATGTCTTTTGTACTTGATAATGGGATGTTGTTTGCAAAGATGAATACGCTTGAAGATTTGTGAACTCTGTTTTTACAAAAGAACTTATTGATACATTAAAGTTTAAGATCATCTTGAAACTTCCTTGACTCTTCAAAAATACTTTTTTTTTTTTTTTTTTTTTTTTTTTTAACTATATATCCTTGTACTTATCTGTGGATGAAGAACAGCCAGCCTACAGTTCTTGAGGGACAGTTGAATGAGTTATCCCTCTCAGTAGGGCTGAACGATTTTCGGTTTAAAACCGAAAATCGCGATCAGGGCAATGACGATCTTGGGATCGTCAAAGCGGCGGTTTTCATCTGTGTTTGCCGCTGCCGCCTGGTCTGCTCCTCTCCCTTCCCCTGTTTGCGGCCCCATCCTCCAGTAAGTTCCTATTACAGTCTGGCTCACCGCATTGCAGTACCGCGCGGTGAGCCGCATGAAAGAGCCGGCGAGTGTTCTCGGCCTGTACCAGGAAGTGTGACGTCACTTCCTGGCGGCCACCGTTACTAGGCAACACTTGTTGGCTCACTGCGCAATGTGCAATGCGGTGAGCCCGACTGTAATGGGAACTTACTGGAGGAGGGGGCCGCGAGCAGGGGAAGGGAGCAGAGCAAGTAAATTAAGAGGGGAGGGGGATCTGGAGGCTGCAGCCCCAACACACTGCCTAACCTGTCCTGTGGCCCCAACACACTGCCTAACCTGTCCTGTGGCCCCAACACACTGCCTAACCTGTCCCGTGGCCCCTACACACTGCCTGACCTGTCCCGTGGCCCCTACACACTGCCTGACCTGTCCCGTGGGCCCTACACACTGCCTGACCTGTCCCGTGGCCCCTACAAACTGCCTGACCTGTCCCGTGGCCCCTACACACTACCTGACCTGTCCCGTGGCCCCTACACACTGCCTGACCTGTCCCGTGGCCCCTACACACTGCCTGACCTGTCCCGTGGCCCCTACACACTGCCTGACCTGTCCCGTGGCCCCTACACACTGCCTGACCTGTCCCGTGGCCCCTACACACTGCCTGACCTGTCCCGTGGCCCCTACACACTGCCTGACCTGTCCCGTGGCCCCTACACACTGCCTGACCTGTCCCGTGGCCCCAACACACTGCCTGACCTATACTGTGGCAAATATACACTGCCTAACCTGTCTTGTTGCACCTATAGCTGGCTAAACTATACTGGGGGCACCTATATGTGGCTACCTATACTGGTGGAACTCATACTCAACGGCCTGGTGCACACCAGAGGAGTTTTTCTGAGCGTTTTGAGTTTTTAAATCTGTTGCTAATGTTATTCTATGTGTCTGTGCACACTGGAGCAATGAGGTTTTGTAAAAAACCCCATAGCATTACATTGGGAAGAGCTTTTGAAACCTCTGAAAGCTCTTCCCAATGTAATGCTATGGGGTTTTTTACAAAACCTCATTGCTCCAGTGTGCACAGACACATAGGATAACATTAGCAGCAGATTTAAAAACTCAAAACGCTCAGAAAAACTCCTCTGGTGTGCACCAGGCCAACATCAGTGTGTTGATCCATCGTTGTGTATTGAAGAACCGTGAATCGAATCGAAATCGCAATTCAATATTTACCTAAAATCGTTCGACTTTGCTCTTCTGTCCTGACATCTTTGTATTAAAAGAATAGATGCAACCTGACGCACACTGTATGCTTGTGCCAGTAAAGCAAGGATTGTGCATAGGGGCATAGCACCAAGACAGACTGGAGGCAGACAAAACTCAGGGTCTATGGAGTTTATGGGGGAGGACAGAAGTGTGTGTGTGTGTGTGTGTGTGTGTGTGTGTGTGTGTGTGTGTGTGTGTGTGTGTGTGTGTGTGTGTGTGTGTGTGTGCGCGTGTGTGGTGGTGCTTATCAGGCAAATTTTTGACTTAAAAAGTGTAACTAAACTCATAAAAAATTAGATAGAGGGAAGCCTCTGGATAATTCAGATTATTCCTGAGTCTTCTACCATTCTTTTGTTCCAATGCTGGGTCCCTCTAAACATATTAATTAAGACAACATTTTGATATTGTTACATAGGTTTCTCGTGGCTGCACTCCCATCTGTGTATGAATGAGACCAGACTGCGCGTGCCCAGTAGAATGAGGCACTTGGCTTTTCCCTCTGCACAGATTCCTGCGTTAAATGCGGCTTGCACAGACCATACGCATAAGGCGCAGTATGGCCACACTCGCACATGAGGGGGGCATAAACAATAAGAGGCTCCTGGATAGCTGTGATGGTGTCTGAGGATCTGGCAATCCTCCCACTACTCCTCATTTTTTATTTGTGTTTAAAGGACACCCGAAGCGAAAATGAACTAATGAAACAAATGATTGTATCTATCTTCCTTCTCGTAAAAATGACTTTTTAAGATATTCCACAGTTACATTTTATGTTTAAAACTACTTTTTAAGTTTTAACTTTATTGTTTGTGCTCAATGGCACATTCCATTGAAGTATGCCAGAGCTAAAATCTATGAACTTTTGATCCTTTTTATCCCTTTCCTGCTCTTAGAAGCCATTTTTTGCTATGAAAGTCTTTTATAGTGGGAATTTCTTATCAGTGAGGGTCACACTGTTTTCACTTCCTGTCTGAGTCAGGACTGAGTCAGCCACTTACATACCTGATATTTAACTCTTTCATGCAGAGAAAGAAAAAAGGAACACCGCATAGTTATTAGTGTGCTAGGCACTGTACATAACCATGTCTAGCTCATTATGTCACTTGTCACTTTGGGTATCCTTTAATTATTTAGGTGATAACTGTCCCAGGGGTTATACTTACCTGGGGCTTCCTCCAGCACCCTTCAGGCCAATCAGCCCCTCGCCATCTCCCTAGGCCACTGCGGTCCCCTGCTGGATGGCCTGGTACGTTGGCACAGGCGCTCTGCGTTACACATGCGTGGCCCCCATCACGCTCCCATGTGTTCGTCTCACTTTTCCTTTGTTTCGAAGTATTTTTTGACCACAGTATTAATATGCTTTTACTCTGTATAGATTCATTTCTTCACAAGTCTGGCAAGGACTAAAAATAATGAGCTGTTTTTCTGTTAAACATTAATTGCCGTAACACGGTGGTGTAATCGCTATATGGTGATTATATTCACACACTGTAAACCTTTCATGGGCTGAAGTACACATTGATTGGGAAGCAGGGACTTTGTAATATGGACTTTGTGGTTTTAAAATTAAGCAGATATAGAACATTTACTCGCCCCAAGATAACTTCTGCTATTGATTAAATGGTAACAATAGTGCAATATGTGAACATAACTCCTGTATCAAAGTGTGCGAAGTCCTGCACTCAACAGATCTCCAGTACAAAGTTGTGTGTTTTTTTTTTTTTTTTGTTTACATTTAAACTTTATAACAATATGCATGTAGAGTGCTGGCCTTAGTGTACAATTGCTGTCTGTGTTGCCTAATGCAGTCTAGCACTCACATGACCCCTACAAAATGTACCATATGTGTCCTGAGTAATTAAAGAGAAACCGTGACCAAGAATTAAACTTTATCCCAATCAGTAGCTGATACCCCCTTTTCCGTGAGAAATCTATTCCTTTTCTCAAACGGATCATCAGGGGGCTCTGTATGGCTGATATTGTGGTGAAACCTCTCCCATAGGAAACTGTGAGCACCATGGCAGTTTCCTGTCCGTGAACCTTGTTGCATTGTGGGAAATGGCTGTAAAGGCTCCACTCACATCTAAAACCGTTTTACGGGAGTGATTTTTTTTCCTGCGATTAACGGGGAAGAATCACTGGACACTGCAGCATTTTGGGAGAGATAGCGATTAGCGGTGCTATGTATGCTAATCGCAATCGGGAATCACCGGCAAACCGCTGCATGTAACACGTTTGCAGGTAACGCTAACAGCAAACGTGGCAGTGAGGACACTGCCATAGTGTTACATGTGCTAGCGTTTAAAAAAAAACGCCAGCGATTTCCCTTGAGCGGGAATCGCGTGATTTCCACTCAAGGGAGAATGGAATCTTACAGCTGTTTCCAACTGTCAAAAAAGCAAGCAGCAGCTACTTCACCTGCCAGCAGTAAAAATGTCACCATGTGATAAATGTCAGAATGTACATCAGGGATTTAAGCTTTTAAAATGGGCAAACACTGACTAAATCATACATAATTGTAAAAATTAAGCACTTTTTTTTTTATTACATCATTTTCACTGGAGTTTCTCTTTAAAGGAGGGGGTATGGTGGCTGACATTTAATTTTATACACATGCCACTTGCCTGGCTGTCCCCCTGGTCCTGTGTCTGTAATACATTTAGCCATGCACTCTGAACAAGTATGCAGATCAGATGTTTCTGACTAAAGTGTGACTGGATTAGCTGCATGCTTGCTTCAGGTGTGTGATTCCGACACTACTGCAGCCAAAGAGATAAGTCGGGCTGCCAGGCAACTGGTATTGTTTAAAGCACACCTGTAGTGAGAAGGATGTGGAGGCTGCCATATTCATTTCTTTTTAGGCAACACTAGTTGTCTGGCTGTCCTGCTGATCCTCTGCCTCTAATACTTTTAGCCATAGACCCTGAACAAGCATGCAGTAGATCAGGTGTTTCTGACATCATTGTCAGTTCTGACAAGATTAGCTGCATGCTTGTTTCTGGTGTGATTCATACACTGCTGCAGCCAGTGAGATCAGCAGGACAGCCAGTCAATCTGCATTGTTTAAAAGGAGAATCTCTCGCTCTCACTCTCTCACTAGAAGGCAAGATCACCAGACTCCGATTCACATATTTCGGCCATGTGCTGCGATCAAATTCCTTAAGCCCACTCTACACGATACGATTCTTTGTACGATTTGATTACGATTCTATTTACGATTCGATTAAATCCGACATGTCCCATCAGGATTCGATTCAGATCGATTTGCAATTGTAAAACAATGGCAAATCGAATTGCATCGAATCCTGATCGGGCATGTCGGATTTAATTGAATCGTATCGTGTAGGGCTTTATAGAAAAAGACCTAATGCTAGGACTGAGCAGTGGCAAAGGGCTTTATAGAAAAAGACCTAATGCTAGGACTGAGCAGTGGCAAAAGGTGATATATAGATATAGATTGATGGGACTCGATCCCTCGGGTGACAGTTGGGGTTGAGTCATGTTCAGACTGTTATGGGGGAAGAATGATGTGCCGTGCGGGATGAATGGGAAGGTGGAAGTTATCAAGTTTGTTGTATTTCCACTTGGCCAGCGATTCTTGACCGCCATACACAGATTGATGGTGGCTTGATTCAGCTCGCTATCTGTTGTTCGTCTCGTGGAAGGGGGTGTGTGTGGTGAGATGGCGATGTTTTGCTGTGTTACCGCTTCATCAGGGGCCCAACATACCATTACTATAGCAGCATGCTGGACCTCTGACGAAACAGTAACCCAGCGGAACGCTGTCAGACCATCTCTCTACACCCACTGCTGGCCAACTGTATTTATACCCAGCTGACCAATAAAGGTGCATTTTAAGGTACAGTGCTTCATTCCTCTCTGTTTGATTCATTCATAAGGGAACTTTAACCCAGGATTGAATTTCATCCCAATCAATAGTTAATATTCCTTTTCCTATCAGGGAGGTCTATATGACTAATATTGTGGTGAAACGCCTCATCACTACTTGATACACATCTATATTCAGCCAAGATATCTAACATGGCTTCATACAAAGACCACACAGAGATTTTGACTAGGTTTTTTTTCTTTTCTTTTTCTTTTTTTTCCTCCTTTTTGCAGGAGTTTCACTTTAAAATCAATTAGCGCTGTTCCATATTTGTATTCTGGTCGGGTCTCTTTAATATCGGCTGGGTAGTTGAGTTTCAGCAGGCATGCACTGTATTGTATCTCAGCAGCAGGGGGGAAGTGTTAAGGATGTTTTTCAATAAGTAACTAATTGAATTGCTGTGTCGGAATCAATAAAGTTGGAAAATGCCAATGTACACGCTTTATTGCTCGGATTGTGCTGCATTTGCATTAAGACATCTCAGCCCTTCGATAAAGATTGTGGAGTTTTTCTGCAGCCGCTGTTGTGTTTCTGCCATTCTCTCTCTCCTCTTCTTCTTCTTTTTTTTTTTTTTTTCTCTTCCTCATCTGTGAATTGTTTTTCCGCTGACACAGAATCCTCTCACTCTGCTTCTCTGTCTGTTACTTAATGCCTCATATAAATAAAATATTTTGCTTATTTAGGAACATCAGGTCTTAATGTGAACAGCCCTAAAAGTATGCTTATATTGGTCCATTTTACTGTTCCTGGTCTGCATGGTGTTCCTTTCCAGCCTTCACAACATTTCTCCCCGGCCTGCATTGCGCACGGCGTTCCTCCCCCGGCCTGCATTGCGCACGGCGTTCCTCCCCCGGCCTGCATTGCGCACGGCGTTCCTCCCCCGGCCTGCATTGCGCACGGCGTTCCTCCCCCGGCCTGCATTGCGCACAACTGTCGACTTTCCCCCTCCCCGGCCTGCGCACGGCGTTGCTTCCCCGGCCTGCGTTGCGCACGGCTTTTGACTTTCCCCCTCCCCGGCCTGCACGGCGTTCCTCCCCGGCCTGCACTGCGCACGGCTTTCCCCCTCCCCGGCCTGCACGGCGTTCCTTCCCGGCCCCGTGCATGGCGTTCCTCCCCGGCCTGCACTGCGCACGGCTTTCCCCCTCCCCGGCCTGCACGGCGTTCCTTCCCGGCCCCGTGCACGACGTTCCTCCCCGGCCTGCGCACGCTGTTTTTCCCCGGAGATACACGCAGCATTTCTCCCAGCTTGTGCAAGTTTTCACTCTTGGTGAGGAGTACGAGGATGTGGGCATCATATTATGCATATAAAACGACGGGATTGTGGAGCCAGTTAGTTTTTTTTTTTTTTTTTTCCCCTTGTCAACGACTTACAACTCATTGCTTCAGGGCTGGGGCTAACATAGGGGCAACCTAGGCTATTGCTCCGAGCCAGCTGTCCGGCCCCTCCTGGTCTCCACCCAACTTATCTGTGGTCTCTGGGGCCTCTGCAATGTGAGTAGCGACTCACCTGTCCCACTCTCTTCTGTGACCCTCTAATTACGTAATAATATGTGTCGGTTCAGGGAGGATAGACGCCCCTGAAAGGATGAAGACAGGAGGAGCCCATCTGCCGGGACAGGTGAATCACTACTCTGCCAAAGACTGGAATCACGGTGAATCACAGCTATCTGCAAACGTGATCGCAAATGTGGCTGGTAAAAAAGCCCTGAGTCATGGGCCTGCAGGCGTAGAGTGATTGCTCTGTCCACTGAAGCCACACCTCTCCAATGACTGAGCCAATCATGACTGTAGCAGGAGGTGGGGCATACACTGGTCCATGTGGCCAGCAGATAGATCCTTCTCTGATTATTATTTAATTGTGGAGGGATCTACCTGATCAAATCCCTCCACCTACTGTGCACAGATTCTCAATCGATTTCATCAAAATCTCTCATCTGCACAGTGCGAACTGACAGGACGGATAGCGAAATGGCGAATGGCGCGTTGTTCTTCTATTACGCAAGACACTTGCTTGTCTGCTGCTTGCTGTCCCAGGCTTTTCATAAAACAGAACAAGCTGCCTGGTTGTAGCCAGACAGTCTGTACAGCAGTTGTTCCTAAGCAGTCAACAATGAACAACAAATATTGCTTGGCTGTATAACCTTCCTGAAATTCCTCCACACCTGAGTGATGTAAGGAGAAATCTCATTCTCTCCATGCTTCTAAAGAAGATAAAATAGCTGCTGATGGAAAGGTCATTTTTAAGTCATTTAATTAAAGTGAGGTTTATGCCCCTGTGTATCAGTTTCATGCGAGACTGAATGTACTTACAGCACAATCCTCTGCTGAGCCTGTTGACCTAATACAGTGTACTCTGATCAGCAAAACCTCTAAAACCACCTGCCTAATAGAGATGGTCAGTCATATGCCAATCATTCTGCCTTGTAGGGATGGTCATGTCTAGAAGTCATGAAGAAGCATGTGACCAGTTTGGTCAGTTGATATGGGCCAATTACACAAACACAGTGAATCCAGCGCAGGAGACTTGGGCGCAAAGGGAGTAACTTCAGCGGTGTCAGAAGACGGAGCTGAAGTTACTTTTAAAACACAATAATTTGTCTGAAGCCGAATTATTTCATTCCCCACCATCCATGGCAGCCTGGAAGGGGAACAGTATTTAACACGGCCTGGACTTGTGCAGCAGCAGGATCAGCCATACCGGCTGTAGGATACATCGGAGTACACTGTACATATACCGGCTGTAGGATACATCAGAGTACACTGATCAGAGTACACTGTATTATGTCAACAGGCTCAGCAGAGGATTGTGCTGTAAGTACATTCAGTCTCGCATGGAACTGATACACAGGATGCACCCAAGTCTCCCGCGCCGATTCCTCTTGTACGCCCAATTACATGCACTTTCTGTCAATTCTGATTGGCCCAATTCCAAATGGCATACACTTTGCATGCAAGGCTGTAATGACACTCATGTCTAGAAGTCACGGAGAAGCGTGTAATTTGATCAGTTGATAGATTTGCACAACTCTGATTTGCAAATACTTCCTGTTTTAAGAAAGCAAATTTTAGTTTTCCATAGCATTTTAGTGCGAGGGCTTTTTGGTCCTTTGTAGCCCCTTACATACTCCAATGAGTTCTGGTTCACCAGAAGCTTGCTGGGTAGTCTGTAACTCTGACCAAACTGATCACATGCTCTTATGCTGGGTACACACGATGCGATTTCCCTGCTTGATGAGCGGGATCAAGCGATTATTTCCGACATGTTCGATCGATACAGCCGTCGATTTTGCATACTTAACATGCAAAATCAACGGCTGTATTGGTCGAAACCTGATCGAGTGGGAAATCGCATTGTGTGTACCCAGCATTAGACATGACCATGACTAGCTAACAGAATGTCTGTCTGTGCGAGTGACAGGTCCACTTTACAAGTAACCAGTCTTGTGAGAGATATTTCTATGTATTGCCTGCTGCACCAGCTCAGCCAGTAAATGAGAAAGACCAGAAACAAGAACAATGATTGTAAAGGGAAAGGTTACGGAGATGTTGTTATTTCAGCTGTGGTTGTACAGTCTGTAGTTCTTCCAACTTTTCTAATTTTTCTTTTTTACTATTTCATAGAATAGGTTTTGTTACATTAATGTCAGTCTGCTGAGACTTGTACAGGGGGGCACCAGTCATTTCAAAGAGCAAGCGTATTTCAGAAAATGTCTTTGCAGAGGTCGGTACAAGTACTTTCTGATCAGTGAGACGGGTTGAGGGTCACCATCTATTCTTCATAGGATACCTTACTGTGAGACAGATTTCTTTCTAGTCAGACTAGGCAGGGGCCTAGGGCTCAATCCCGGGGCCTGGCTGCCACTACCTTGATCTCCTACTTCTTTGAAGTGTACCTGAAGGGAAAAAGTGCCTCAGTAGAGGGAAGCCTCTGGATAATCCTGTAGCTTCCCCCATCTTCCTGGATCCAGCAATGGGACCCCCAGAAGCTCCCCTACAAAGGCTTGTTGAAAAGTGCAAGCGACTTAGCTCCCTTGCATGAATGAGCACGGCAGCACCCTGCAGGACACAGGGAAGCTATGAGGTCATGTGCTGGTGTAGGGACAGTAGAGGTCATGTGATGGTGTAGGGTTAACAGAGGTCATGTGGTGTTATACAGTTAGCAGGGGTCATGTGGTGTTGTACAGTTAGCAGGGGTCATGTGGTATTGTACAGTTAACAGGGGTCATGTGATGGTGTGGTGTTAGCAGGGGTCATGTGATGGTGTGGTGTTAGCAAGGGTCATGTGATGGTGTGGTGTTAGCAGGGGTCATGTGATGGTGTGGTGTTAGCAGGGGTCATGTGATGGTGTGGTGTTAGCAGGGGTCATGTGATGGTGTAGGGTTAGCAGAGGTCATGTGGTGATGTGGTGTTAGCAGGGGTCATGTGTTGGTTTAGGGTCGGCAGAGGTCTTGTGTTGATGTAGGGTCAACAGAGGTCTTGTCTTGGTGTAGGGTTGGCAGAGGTCATGTGTTGGTTTAGGGTCAGGGTTATCAGAGGTCATGTGTTGGTGTAAGGTCATCAGCGGTCATGTGTTGGTGTAGGGTCAGCAGAGGTCATGTGTTGGGGTAGGGCCAGGGTCGGCAGAGGAGGTCATGTGTTGGTGTAGGGTCGGCAGAGGAGGTCATGTGTTGGTGTAGGGTCGGCAGAGGAGGTCATGTGTTGGTGTAGGGTTGGCAGAGGACATCTATCTGGATATCCAGGCTACAGTGTAGTGTATTTCCAATGCACAGAGGCTTCCTGGGTGGGATATTTACCCCATACGGGATGCAGGAGCCTTGAACATCAAGAAATTGCGGTGATAAGCAAGAGTCTTGTAATCGGTATTCTGTATTGGGCAAAGTTTGTTGTGCTTACGATTAGTGATGGACTGTTTACCTCCTGAAATTTGCTCAATGACGCCCACAATATCTTCTGAACTGTATTAAGTATTGACAAGCTATATCTTCATGTACGCTGGTGGACCCAGAAGCATGGCTGAAATGCAGTCACTGGTGATGTCATAGCTTCTTGCTGTTCTAAGGAAGAACACCTTTGTGTGACTGCATTATCACTAAAGCCAAACACACAGATATAATTGTCGCCATTCAGGGATCGGGGAATGATGCTGTTAGACACATCGTAGCCTTCAGGCTAGCAACATGTTCGGTGCACGACACAGCGGCTTCTATCGGTTGCGAAGGAGGGAGTTGAAAATAGCCTTGTGATCGGTCGTGCTTGCACATTGGGAGTCATGGAGGATTTAACAGGACAGATCTTTAACGATGCCCAAGCGTGATCAATTGGCAGCCACTGTATGCACTAAACTATTGTCGGCCCAAACGGTCATTGACGTATTGGCCGACAGTTATCAGACGTCTTCATACTGCAATCACTAAAGAGTCGTCCCCCTCTCCCCTTACACCCTTTACAGGAAAATACACACCTGTTGCCTGTGACCGTATTGCCTGAATACTGGCAGCACTGATCCTGGTCTGTTACCTATATTGCCCAAATACTACCAATTCTGATCTCAGCCCATGAAGTTATTCTGGTAGCCAGCAGTGGGGCAGAACCTCTGAATTCTCAGTAGCAAAGAGTTTGGTGCCCAGTAGGGGGACTGGCGAAGAGTTTGGAGCACTTAAGGCTCAGCACCCTGGGTAAACCTATGTGGTTCACTGATGGTGAAATGAGAAAGCTTTGCTGTACCTTATGTATCAGTGTAAGCTTCCATAGGCAAGGCCCTCTGCTTCAGTGTTTAACATTACTGCTGTGTGCTTGTGTAGCACACGCACACGTACACGTCTCAAAGCCTGCCCTGTAATAGTGGGTGCTAGTTAACTGGCACATGCCATCCACAGCCGCGTGCCCCCGTCGATGAGCAGGGGCTGCGCAGCTCTAGGGCCAACCCCTCCGATCCACGCTACAGTGCGTGGTTCGGGGGGTTGGCCCTAGAGCTGCGCAGCCGCACTTGTGGCCAGTCGGACTGCGCAGCCGCGGCCAGAGGAAGCGGCCATATTGGGAGCAGCACGAGAGCCCGACCTGGCCTGTGGGGTCGCGATCGGCACGGGGGGCGATCTCAGGAAGGGGACCCGGCGGAACTGCACGGAGGGCGCGGACGGCGTCCTCCGTGCATTTAAACATCTTGCAGGTACTTGGCTTTTTTTAGCCATTTTGGCCTCGTAAGTCCGCTAACCTCTTGAGGACCATGGTGGTAAACCCCCCTAGTGACCAGCCTAATTTTACCTTAATTGGCCACTGCAGCTTTAAGGCCAAGCTGCAGGGCCATATACCTCTGCACACAAGTGATTTCCCCCCCCCCCCCTTTTCTCCCCACCAACAGAGCTCTCTGTTGGTGAGGTCTAATCGCCCCCCCCTCTGTTTATTTTTTTTTTGATAAATATTTTTTTTTTTTTATATTTTTTGCTATTTTCTTTTTTTTTTCTAAATCCCCTCCCTCCCCCCAGCCGGCCAATCACGGCGATCGGCTGTCATAGGCTTCTGCCTATGAGAGCCGATTGCTCTCTTGTCCCCCAGAGGGACAGCCGTGTCACACGGCTGTCCCCAGTGCAGCGCTGCTGCTGATCGCAGCACTGCACATGTAAATACACGGCGGTTTCGCCATGTAACAGTCTCCCGAGCGGCGATCGCCGCTCGGAGACTGAAGGCGGAGCTCAGCTCCGCCCACCAAGCGGGAGATGCGCACGCGCGATCTCCCGTAAACTGCTGCCCCAGGACTTTCCGCCAATTGGCGTTAGCTGGTCCTGGGGCTGCCGCCGCGGCCACGCCCAGTGGCGTGACGCGGGCGGCAAGCGGTTAAACAAAATTAGGCAGGTGCATAAATTTGGGCAACACAAAGAAGAAATGAAATAAATATTCAGTAGATTCTCCTTTTGCAGAAATTACAGCCTCTACTTCCTGTAGGTTCCAATGAGTCTGGATTCTGGTTGAAGGTACTTTGGACCATTCCTCTTTACAAAACATCTCTACTTCATTCAGGTTTGATGGCTTCCGAGCATGGACAGCTATCTCTAACACCACAGATTTTCAAATATATTCAAGTCTGGGGACTGAGATGGCCATTCCAGAATGTTGTACTTGTTCCTCTGCATGAATGCCTTAGTGGATTTTGAGCAGTGTTTAGGGTCGTTGTGTTGTTGAAAGATCCAGCCTCGGCGCAGCTTCACCTTAGTTACTGATTCCTGGACATTGGTCTCCAGAATCTGCTGATAGTGAGTGGAATCCATGCCTCCCTCAACGTTCACAAGATTCCCAGTCCCTGCACTAGCCACACAGTCCCACAGCATGATGGAACCACCACCATATTTTACAGTAGATAGCAGGTGTTTTTCTTGGAATGCTGTGTTCTTTTTTTTTTCCCCTCCATGCATAACGCTCCTTGCTATGCCCAAATATGTAAATTTTAGTTTCATCAGTCCACAGCACCTTATTCCAAAATGAAGCTGGCTTGTCCAAATGTGCTTTAGCATACCTCAAGCGGCTCGGTTTGTGCTGTGGTTGAAGAAAAGGCTTTCTCTGCATACAGAATCTTCTTGTGTAAAGTGTGCCGAATGGTTGAAAGATGCACAGTGACTCCATCTACAACAAGATAATGTTGTAGGTCTTTGGTGCTGGTCTGTGGGTTGACTCTGGCTGTTCTCACCATTCGTCACTTCTGTTTATCCAAGATTTTTCTTAGTCTGCCATTTAGAGCCTTAACTTGAACTTAGCATGTGGTCTTCCATTTTCTCAATATGTTCCTAACTGTGGGAACAGCTGAAATCACTGAGACCGCTTTCTGTATCCTTTCCCTAAACCATGATGGTGAACAATCATTGTCTTCAGGTCATTTGAGAGTTTTTTTTGAGACCACCATGTTGCTACCGTTCAGAGAAATTTAAAAGAGAAGGGAAACGTACAATTGACCCCCTTAAATAAGCTTTCTCATAATTGGATTCACCTGTGAATGTAGGTCGGGGGTCACTGAGCTTACCAAGCCAATTTGAGTTCCAATACTTAGTTCTAAAGGTTTTGGAATCAATAAAATTCCCAAATTTATGCACCTGCCTAATTTAACCCATTCAGGTTCCGTCGTTTTCACGTGAGAAATGTTCACCTCCCATTCATTAGCCTATAACTTTATCACTACTTATCACAATGCACTGATCTATATGAGTTTGTTTACATGACGTCACTCTAAGCGTAGCACGCGCTTAGAGTGACGCATCGGGAAGAAGACGGCCAGAAAAAGCTCAGCTTCCGAGAGAAGCTGTCGCTTTTTCAGCGGGGGAGAGGAATCAATGATCGGGCTCCATAGCCCGATACATTGATTCCTTGGCTACCGAATCCATGGCCGGGAGTGTGCGTGCACGCGCACGATCGGCCGCGGGGGCGCGCGGTAGCGCGCATGGTTCCTGGACGTAGAAACTACGTCCAGGAACCAAAATAGGTTAAACAAGTATTGCGCAATTTCTGTAATTCCCAAAAACTTAATTTCACTTCTCAAATATCACTGTTTGTGTCTCCCATGTGATATATTTAACTGACTTTTTTTTATCGTAACAACCAACGATTTATACAGGAAAATCATGACATCATGACGGTTAACATGTGTAATAAAACATATATATACATATACATATTTTTTTTTTTTTTTTTTTTAATTTTTTTTTTTTTTTTGCAAAAGTTTTCAGCTCCCTTGAAGTTTTACACATTTTGTCATATTACTGCCATAAACATGAATCAATTTTATTGGAATTCAACATGAAAGACCAACACAAAGTGGTGTACACGTGAGAAGTGGAACGAAAATCATACATCATTCCAAACATTGTTTACAAAAAAATAACTGCAAAGTGGGGTGTGCGTAATTATTCAGCCCCCTTTGGTCTGAGTGCAGTCAGTTGCCCATAGACATTGCCTGATGAGTGCTAATGACTAAACAGAGTGCACCTGTTTGTAATCTAATGTCAATACAAATACAGCTGCTCTGTGATGGTTTCGGAGGTTGTCTAAGAAAATATTGGGAGCAACAACACCATGAAGTCCAAAGAACACACAAGACAGGTCAGGGATAAAGTTATTGAGAAATTTAAAGCAGGCTTAGGCTACAAAAAGATTTCCAAAGCCTTGAACATCCCAAGGAGCACTGTTCAAGCGATCATTCAGAAATGGGAGTTGTATTGCACAACTATAAACCTACCAAGACAAGGCCATCCACCTAAACTCACAGGCCAAACAAGGAGAGCGCTGATTAGAAATGCAGTCAAGAGGCCCATGGTGACTGTGGACGAGCTTCAGAGATCTACAGTTCAGGTGGGGGAATCTGTCCATAGGACAACTATTAGTCGTGCACTGCACAAAGTTGGCCTTTATGGAAGAGTGGCAAGAAGAAAGCCATTGTTAACAGAAAGAAATGCATAAGAAGTTCCGTTTGCAGTTTGCCACAAGCCATGTGGGGGACACATTAAACATGTGGACGAAGGCGCTCTGGCCAGATGAGACCAAAATGGAACTTTTTGGCCAAAATGCAAAACGCTATGTGTGGCAGAAAACTAACACTGCACATCACGCTGAACTCACCACCCCCACGGTCAAATATGGTTGTGGCACCATCATGCTCTGTGGATGCTTCTCTTCAGCAGGGACAGGGAAGCTGTTCAGAGTTGATGTGAAGATGGATGGAGGCAAATACAGGGCAATCTTGGAAGAAAACCTCTTGGAGACTGCAAAAGACTTGACTGGGGCAGAGGTTCACCTTCCAGCAGGGTTCACCTTCCTTGCCCATTCTTCTTTGCAAAACAGCTCCAGCTCAGTCAGATTAGATGGACAGCGTTTGTGAACAGTTTTCAGATCTTGCCACAGATTCTCGATTGGATTTAGACTGGGCTTTGACTGGGCCATTCTAACACATGGATATGTTTTGTTTTAAACCATTCCATTGTTGCCCTGGCTTTATGTTTAGGGTCATTGTCCTGCTGGAAGGTGAACCTCCGCCCCACTCTCAAGTCTTTTGCAGTCTCCAAGAGGGTTTTCTTCCAAGTTTGCCCTGTATTTGGCTCCATCCATCTTCCTATCAACTTTGACCAGCTTCCCTGTCCCTGCTGAAGGGATGCACCCCCCGAGCATGATGCTGCCACCACCATATTTGACAGTGGGGATGGTGTGTTCAGAGTGATGTGCAGTGTTAGTTTTCCGCCACACATAGCCTTTTGCATTTTGGCCAAAAAGTTCCATTTTGGTCTCATCTGACCAGAGCACCTTCTTCCACATGGTTGCTGTGTCCTCCACATGGCTTGTGGCAAACTGCAAACGGGACTTCTTATGCTTTCTGTTAACAATGCCTTTCTTCTTGCCACTCTTCCATAAAGGCCAACTTTGTACAGTGCATGACTAATAGTTGTCCTATGGACAGAGTCTCCCACCTGAGCTGTAGATCTTTGCAGCTCGTCCTGAGTCACCATGGGCCTCTTGACTGCATTTCTGATCAGCACTCCCCTTGTTCGGCCTGTGAGTTTAGGTGGATGGCCTTGTCTTGGTAGGTTTACAGTTGTGCCATACTCCTTCCATTTCTGAATGATCGCTTGAACAGTGCTCCTTGGGATGTTCAAGGCTTTGGAAATCTTTTTGTAGCCTAAGCCTGCTTTAAATTTCTCAATAACTTGATCCCTGACCTGTCTTGTGTGTTCTTTGGACTTCACGGTGTTGTTGCTCCCAATATTCTCTTAGACAACCTCTGAGGCCCTCACAGAGCAGCTGTATTTGTACTGACATTAGATTACACACAGGTGCACTCTATTTAGTCATTAGCACTCATCAGGCAATGTTTATAGGTAACTGACTGCACTCAGATCAAAGGGGGCTGAATAATTATGCACACACCACTGCAGTTATTTATTTGTAAAACCTGTTTGGAATCATGTACGATTTTCGTTCCACTTGTCATGTATACACCACTTTGTGTTGGTCTTTCATGTGGAATTCCAATAAAATTGATGCATGTTTGTGGCAGTAATATGACAAAATGTGGAAAACTTCAAGGGGGCCGAATACTTTTGCAACCCACTGTATGTGTATATATATATCTCTCTATCTATCTATCTATCTATCTATCTATGTATATATCTATCTATCTATATATCTGTATATCTATCTATCTATATCTCATATTCTGATCCACCTCTGTATACATTTTATGGTGTGCTGTCCATCTGTATATTATTACTCTCTTATATCTCTGTGCTTTTATTGTGTTATTTATCTTAGCTCTACAGTACAATAATACAATACAGTAACATAGGACTCAAAGTGCATATATACAGTATGTCTCAAATCAATACATAGTTGCAGGGTGGACTGTGAAACAGAGAAAATAGGCAGGTGTTCATAAATGCCAGACTTAATGGGTGTTTTTTTGGTTTGGACTTAAATGCTTCCAGGGATGAAGATGTCTTGATCCTGTTGATCTATTATATTAAATCCTGTTGATCTAAGATTGGGAGGGAAGGGAGGGGAAGGGGGTGATTCGGTTGCTACTAATCCTATAGGCCCAGATTGTGCAAGGAATATGCTGCTCCTAAATAAATGAACATTAGAATGTCCCTTGCATTGGGAGAGGCCATTGTGAGACCCTTAGGTTTGTGGCAACCCCTTCTACTGCGTCCTAACTTGCACATGGACATGTGTAAGGTCAGACCTGAGATTGCAAGCTTTGCATTATGGGAAAGGATAGTGTATCTGCTTAAAGATTTCCATTAACGGTGCAGTTTTAACGATAATTGTGATCGGAAGGAGACAAACGTAAATCATCGATCAGGCCCATAAATGACATTGAAAATATAACTAATTATTTCATATAGACTCAATCTGCAAAATGGATCAATTCTACGATCGTTCGTTGTCTATTGGCACCATCAACACTCTTCAATCCCATCAGAATGTCAGTCATTCCCTAAAATTGGACCATTAACCTCCTTGGCGGTAACCCCGAGCTAGGGTCAGGGCGGAAAACCGCAGCTCAGAGCGGTAATCCCAACCTCTGCTCGGGGTAGCTGCCGGAGGCTGTTTGCAGAACAATGCGCGAATTTACATTCCTCTTGGGGGATCCTGACGTTGGCCGCCGTTCTTCTTCCGCTACTCCAAGGCTCTGCCTCCCCCTGGTGAGATCGTCGGCTGTCGTCATGACTTTCACGTTAGAGTTGCAGCGCTACCCGGAGGATGGATGCATAACTGCAGCGCTGGAGCCAGGGAGGTGAGTGATTGTAAAAAAACTGCTGCAGATCTCCCTGGCAGTATGATTTTGTTATCCAGGTTTTAGGGCTGAAAGAGTGCAAAAAAATTGCACTGCTTTTAGACTCCAAAATCCGGAAAGCATCATTACGCCAAAGGGGGTTAAAGAGACACTGAAGTGAAAAAAAAAATTATGATAGGATTTATATGTGTTGTACAGCTAAGAAATAAAACATTAAGATCAGATACATCAGTGTAATTGTTTCCAGTACAGGAAGATTTAAGAAACTCCAGTTGTTATCTCTATACAAAAAAGCCATTAAGCTCTACGACTTTCAAAGTCGTGGAGAGGGCTGTTATCTGACTTTTATTATCTCAACTGTTAGTAAATTTTTACTTTTCCTCTGCCAGAGGAGAGGTCATTAGTTCACAGACTGCTCTGAAAGACTCATTTTGAATGCTGAGTGTTGTGTAATCTGCACATATTAGAGAATGATGCAATGTTAGAAAATACACTATATACCTGAAAATAAAAATGAGGATATTTTCTTTGCTGCTAATCTTCTAGTAATTATTCATAGTACACAACCAATTCATTATATCATATTTTTTTTTTTTTTTTGCTTCAGTGTCTCTTTAATGGCAATCTTTAGATTAAGGCGCCGATTACACTTAATCAGTTGCTACGCGTTTTTTTTCCCTTCTCCATAGCAGTGCATTGTGAAAAAGATTTCAGTTAAATCGCGTAAAGTGGGAACTGTGCCATGGGATAAAAAATGGCCATTACTTTTAAAAAAAAAGTTATCCTTTCAGGTATAACTGTGAGCAACTGATTAAGTGTAAACCCCGGCCCCGTTTACACTTAATCAGTTGCTCTCCGTTATAACTGAAATGTCAACTGATTTTCAAAGTTTTTCACACTTAACGCGTTTTTAACTGAAATATTTTTCACAATGCACTGCTATGGAGAAGAAAAAAAAAACTGCGCAGCAACTGATTAAGTGTAAACGGGGCCTAAGGGTTCTTTCACACTTTATGCAAAAAACTCCTGCACCTAGACTTGTATGGAACCGTTCAGCCCTATGCATTGTGTTTGCTGTGCTTTTGCTAACATAATGCTTGTTTTACTTTTGGCTACAAATTCATTTATTTTGCCTGCATATGTGAATAGGAAAAAGATGCATAAGCAGAAAAAAACCTGTGCGCAAAAATGAAACCCCCACAATGCGAGCACACATGCTTTTTCACAAGTGTAGAGACCAGGGCCGGATTTGTACTTTCTAGCGCCCTAGGCCGGCTGTCACCAACCCCCCCCCCCCCCATTCTGTCCAACTTTGACTAGTGATCACTGAGTTACATGGGCTCCTGTCCGTTTTGCTGCTTTGCCCCCCCCCCCCCCCCCCGTTCAAAGAAGCAGTGCATGCTCTGTCCACTCCATGTAATTTTGCACTCCAGCCTGGATGCACAGCAGCCGATAGTGTTCAGGGCTTGCATAATTCAGAAATGCTGCTCATATATGAGCAGCACTTGTCAAGTACACATACCCATAACACTCCAAGCCTCGGCTGCTGTGCACATCAGTACAGGAGTGCTTAATAACAAGAAGCCAGAGAGGACAGTGTATGCACTGCTTCTTTGTCCTCTGTGCGACTAGCTGCAGTCAGAGCCACAAACAGGTGATAATGCAGCGCAAAGGAGAGAAACCCATCCAAACCAGAACAGGTCAGTAGAAGGATCCGACACTACACACGCTGGCATAGATGTAGTGTAATGCTAGGTACACATGATGCAATTCTGACAGATTTACTGTCAGATCGATTATTTCCAATGTCTGATCTGATTTCCAATCAATTTTTCAATCTATTTTCCGTTCATTTCTATGAAAAAAATCATTCAGAAAATCTATCGGATAGCAGATCGGACATGTTGGAAATAGTCGATCTGACAGTAAATCTGTCAGAAAATTGCATCGTGTATCTAGCATAAGCTCAGGTGTACTTTACACAGTGACAATTTAGCACTTGGGGCAAGTTAAGACAGATCTTAATCAGTCAGCAGGAAGTTTTTAAGTTTTGTAATAGAATGATAATTATTGGCTAACCAAAATAAAAACAGTGAGCCTTTTGGCTAATGAGCCATCTTCAGACTTTGTTCCTGTATACAAGATGTTAGGACATACAGTTATATATACAGTTAGCAGGAGATGCATACATTGTTTTGTAAATATAAATAAATGTAATACAGTTGTCATTCTGTTTCAAAACATCCTGCTTTCACTGATGGCTAACACAGAACAATGCTTTGCTGCTTCTAAAATATGTCAGGAAAGAGTTAAACTGTAGCACAGAGAGAATGTTGCTGTCATTCTTTAGGAAATAAAAACAAACCATAAATCTAACAGGTCTCAGGTCTTTTTAACAGCTCTGACCTAGAGATGTGGCGAACGGTTCCCGAACCGTTCGCCGGCGAACATCTCTAAATTCATGGGGCTCTTACTACTTCCGGGTCGCAATGACCCGGAGTAGTACGCCTGCGCTGCCCGGCGGAGCGCGTCCTAGATCGCGCTCCCGTTGCCGGGCACTCTCTGCGCATGTGCGTGACGTCACGCTCATGCGCAGAGAGCGCCCGGCAACAGGAGCGCGATCTAGGACGCGCTCCGCCGGGCAGCGCAGGCGTACTACTCCGGGTCATTGCGACCCGGAAGTAGTAAGAGGCCCAGAGAGGTTCGCCAGGCGAACTGTTCGGCCCAACTCTACTCTGACCAAGTAATAAAACATCAGTCCGGGGGAGAGGAGAGCTGATAATTCCTGTCAGTGAATGTGTGCTGCATAAAGAAACTAATCTGAACTCAAAAGTTCTACTACTTGAGCCCATATATTTTTCTTCTCACAGCAGCTTGTATGTCCCCACTCATTATACTAAGGAGAAGATCCTCAGATGACAACAGATGCTGACTGTCATCACACACACTCTGCAGTGAGAGAGATGCAGGGATCTCTGGAATTCAGGCAGAATAGAGCAAAGCAGAAGTGATTTACTTTGACATGTGACCTCTTATCTCTCCAAGTCCTGCGCCCTGCTGAATTTTATCGCCCTAGGCCTTGACCTTTGTGGCCTTTCCAGAAATCCGGCCCTGTGTAGAGTGACAGACAAGAACATCTTTGAGTTTCCCAAATGAAGCAGAAGTCATATTTCCAGTTGTGTAATATTGGCAGGAGGGGGCGTGGCTAAGTGTCTCGTTTGTGGCAATATAGCATTACCACCTTGTCTGCAGATAGCATTACGGCCTGGTCAGCAGGGTTGTTGTAATTGTGGTGAAATAACCTGTGGTGTTGCTTTGATTTTCTTGGCTAGGCCCACCTACTGGCTGGGGAATGAGACGCTGAAGGTACCGGCGGCTCTGTTTGCTCTAAACAGAAAGCGGCTATGCGACAGACTGCGCAACAACAAGGATGTCCCGAAAGGAGCCTTTGTGGTCCTGCAGGGAGGAGAAGAGACCAACCGATACTGTACCGACACCGGCGTCCTCTTCCGGCAGGTTAGATTATCTGTATAGTCTGTGTCTGCATGCTTGTGTGCAATTCCGTACATTGCTCTCTTCTAGTATCTGGGAATGTCTTCTTTTCCCTCATCTTCTGAGGAAATGTCACTAGACAGCTCCGCCCCTCCATAGTGGGGCGGAGCTGTCTAGACACACACACACACACACACACACACACACACACACACACACACACACACACACACACACACACACACACACACACACCACCATACTAATACGGCGGTTGACCCCCTTTCGCCTTCAGAACTGCCTTCATTCTACATGGCATTAATTCAACAAGGTGCTGAAAGCATTCTTTAGAAATGTTGCTCCATATTGATAGGATAGCATCTTGCAGTTGATGGAGATTTGTGGGATGCACTTCCAGGGCACGAAGCTCCCGTTCCATCACATCCCAAAGGTGCTGTATTGAGTTGAGATCTGGTGACTGTGGGGGCCATTTTAGTACAGTGAACTCATTGTCCTGTTCAAGAAACCAATTTGAAATGATTCGAGCTTTGTGACATGGTGCATTATCCTGCTGGAAGTAGCCATCAGAGGATGGGTACATGGTGGTCATGAAGGGATGGACATGGTCAGAAACAATGCTCAGGTAGCCCGTGGAATTTATGTGATGCCCAATTGGCACTAAGGGGCCTAAAGTGTGCCAAGCAAACATCCCCCCCCACACCATTACACCACCACCAGCCTGCACGGTGGTAACAAGGCATGATGTATCCATGTTCTCATTCTGTTTATGCCAAATTCTGACTCTATCGCGACTCATCAGACCAGGCAACATTTTTCCAGTGTTCAACTGTCCAATTTTGGTGAGCTTGTGCAAATTGTAGGCTCTTTTTCCTATTTGTAGTGGAGATGAATGGTACCCGGTTAAGTCTTCTGCTGTTGTAGCCCATCGGCCTCAAGGTTGTGCGTGTTGTGGCTTCACAAATGCTTTGCTGCATACCTCGGTTGTAACGAGTGGGTATTTCAGTCAACGTTGCTCTTCTATCAGCTTGAATCGGTTAGCCCATTCTCTGACCTCTAGCATCAACAAGGCATTTTCGCCCACAGGACTGCCATATACTGGATGTTTTTTCCCTTTCCCCCTATTCTTTGTAAGCCCTAGAAAAGGTTGTGCATGAAAATCCCAATAACTGAGCAGATTGTGAAATGCTCAGACCGGCCCATCTGGCACCAACAACCATGCCATGCCCAAAATTGCTTAAATCGCCTTTCTTTCCCATTCTGACATTCAGTTTAAAGTTCAGGAGATTGTCTTGACCAGGACCACACCCCTAAATGCGTTGAACTGCCATGTGATTGGTTGATTAGATAATTGCATTAATGAGAAATTGAACAGGTGTCCCTAATCCTTTAGATGTATGTATGTATGTATGTATGTATGTGTGAGATCAGTTATACACAAAAGGCAGCACTGTGGATGATAATGTGATAATGTAGCTGAATTCATTACACTGTAAGACGCCAATGTTTTGAGGCCACCATGACCCCTTTATCAAGGCAGCACAAGGACTGTCATCTCTAGTTTTGAGGGCAAAGGAAGGCTCTGCTCAGTTCTTGTATAGTATTCCTGATGAAGTGCTTAGTGGCTCAGTTAAGTGTGTATGTAGTAAAGATCTGTATATATCATTTATTTAGTCATTTCTCTTGCCTCTAATTGAAGGTCTTGTTCTGTTTCTAGGAGTCCTTCTTTCACTGGACGTTCGGTGTGACAGAGTCGGGCTGCTATGGGGCTATTGATGTCGATTCGGGGAAATCCATTCTCTTTATACCAAAGCTCCCAGAGAGTTATGCCGTGTGGATGGGGAAGTGAGTATTATTATTAAGGATCTATTCCAAGCTCTGGCGAGCGTATTGCCCAACTTCTGCTTTTATATAAAATGCATACTTGTGTGATTTATCTGAAATGTCAGTGAGGACAATCCATGGAGTGACACCGCTAGTGCTGGAGCAGCAGGACGCCTGAGGCAGTGGGAGGGGCTGAAGCAGAGTCAGGTTAGCGCTAGAGCTCATGGGAGAGCAGCTGCCAATATTTTGGACTATTAATCGTTCCAATCAATCTCCCCATTGGTAAAAATGTTTCATGCCTATTTTAATGTTTAGTTCTCAGTTTCCCTCATGTTGCTGTTGTGTTGCCTGACATTTGCACACTGCATGCTACGTACGATCATCAGATATTTACTGGCATTTTCAAATTTTAAATAACCGATTAAAACTGCTGGTTATGTAGCTGCAGACTGCTGACTGCCGCTTGCGGAAAACATAAACAATTAAAAAAAAAAATGTCAGCAGACTTGGTGCACCTGAGATGACTAATCGTATATACCAGGGGCTTCATCCAGCCCCCTTCGGCTTGATCCGTCCCTTGCCGCAATCCTCCCATCTCCTGGATCCTCCGTTATGGCACCCGGTAACTTCGGCCAGTCTGTACAGGGGCAGTGCCCGCTCACTCATCGCGCTACTGCGGCCAGAAGCGCTCTGCACATGTAAGCCCCAACTCCTGAAGTTACCAGGAGCCATAATGGAGGATGGGGGCAAGGGATGGATCCGGCCGTAGGGGGCTGGAGGAGGCCTTAGGTACAGAATGTATTATTATTTTTTTTTTTCTATAAATCATCTCAGGTTCTCTTTAAGTGTTATCTCTCCCTGAATGGTGGAGGAAGGTGAAAGTGATGACAAATGCTCTGCATCACTTAGCCAGAAGTATGGTAGTTAATCGATCATCCACAGCAATAGCAGATAGTACATACAATCGTATTTGCAATCTATCTATGAAAAATCTGCCATGTCTATGGAACATTTCTATAACCTTTACTGGCTTTGGCCTCTTAGTTTAGTGCTGTGATCACCTCAGTGTAGATGCAGACTCGCAGCTTATCTGGTGTGATAGTAAAGTTTTCATGCGAGTGGCGTCTGTACTGAACACTTCAGTGTGGTTGCGGACTCGTGGCTGTCCTGGTGTGATAGTAAAGTTTTCTTGTGAGTGGGTTTCTGTACTGAACACTTCAGTGTAGTTGCGGACTCGTGGCTGAAGCCTGTTGCAGCTGATCGGTGAACTCTGTTGCTATGATTGCGTAATGTTCAGTCACATTACTTTGCGGTTTCGCTGTGTGGGCTATTTATAGTGGCATAGATAATCCATTTGTGCTCTCAGCAGTGTATTGCTTGGAATATCAGTATGAATACACGTGAGAAGACATTCTTCATATGTCGCTGTGCAATTTTCCATGGTGACACAAACCTCTCACTTAGCAGAACTGCTCTCATCATGAGCCCTTCACAGCCAGTTTTTATGATATGGGGGGGGGGGGGGGGGGGGGAGTTGCAGCTAAACGCGTAGGCATGGTACAAGTACACCGCCCAGCACAGCAACCAACAAGAGAGTCTATAACCCCTGACTGTTAAGGTGGCCACGCACAATAAAATTCGATAACATGGATTGGATTTTCCCATACAATTGAAAGGTTGTTTTTACGCTTTAAGAGTCTGTCGGGAGTGCTGGATTTTCTGATCAATTTTTATGAACCATGAATGGTGTACAGTAGATTGTCTATTTCCTAATGTATATTTTTAAACAATTTTCTCAGTTTTCAATAATTTTTTTTCATAATTGGATAAAAAGTGACCACACGTGTGTACCATGTAATTCCATAATGGTTTTTAAATCAGATGAAAATCGGTACAGACCAATTTTGGGCCAATATTGGTCTCATGTTTTCTGATCGGACATGCTGGAAATCGGCTGACATTGTCAATCAGGTGTGCAGCAGTAACGGCGTGCGATAATCGCAAACAACGAACGTGGCGGAAACCTCTGCTGTACCTCCTAGTGTACATGTACCCCCCCTGGTGCCCCTACAGTAATACTTTGCCTGTCCACCGCCTGCTGCTGTGCCTGGACTCTCCTTCCGTGCCCCACGTGGTTGCTGGTGCTTTGCCTGCGGGTTGTGTGCAAGACATCCTACATACGCCCTTTGTGCAGTACGCTGGCAACCAACCAAACACAGAAGAGGAGTCCAGACACAACGGCGGACAGGCAAAGTATAAATGTGGGGGTGGTGGGGGATGCACATAAAACATTAGGGTGGACAAGGGGGTGGCAAGACACTTTACTCCCAATTTTTTTTTTTTTTTTTAATATGAATTGCTGTAAAATTTGATTATTTTATTGTAATGTATATGGCCAACATTACAGCTGGTTCTCTTCTATGCGACAGTGATTTAGAGGGGTTCTGTGGTAATTATTAAAAACAAAAACTGACACTTGTCTTGGGCTTCTACCGGTCCCCTGCAGCCGTCCTGTCCCGCGCCGTCCTCTACGATCCTTCGTTCTCCGCCGCCGGTCACGGTCCAACTATTAGTCTAGCTAGCCGAATAAAACTGCGGCTTCTAGCTCCCACTCGCGTCCGCAGTACAAAGTTTTTGCATACAGCTGTACAGTTGTATTAGTCTAGTTAGACGAATAATTGGATTGTGACTGGCGGAGAACAGAGGATTGTAGAGGACGACGTGGGACAGGACAGCTGCAGGGGGCCGGTAGAAGCTCCAAGTAAGTGTTTTTGTTTTTAATAATTACCACAGAACCCTTTTATAAGGCGCTTGCTAATGTTATGCTATGTGTGACTTTCCCCCCCCAAAAAATCAAATTGCTCAAATGGGATCACACACATAGCATTACATTAACAAGAGCTTTTCATATTGCTGACGCTTAGAAAAGTGATTCAAGCGTGAACCTGTCCTTAAAGTAAAAACAGTGATGAGATTACCCGTTATATCTATATTTCTAATGGTGGCCATACATGGTACAATAAAAACATTCAGTTATCCCGTGTATTCGATCTAAATGATCGAATCAAATGAAAGTTGAGAAAAAAAATTTTCAGTCAAGAAATTCGAACGATTATCCGTTTTTTTTTTTTTTTTTTTGTTTTGTTTTTGAGAAAAATCAGATCAGACATGCTGGAAAAATCTTTATTTTTTTTTTTTCTGAGCTCCATGACCGTCTTTCCCCGTCTGACCTTTTTTTTTTTCTTTATCTATCGCCTGCTCTCAGAAGCCCAGTTTTCTGCCAGGAAGAAGTTTTATGGCTGTAATTCATAAATCAGTGAAGGACACTCTAATCCCACTGGGTCCGTACTGGGGAAAAACTGTTAGTTGCATAGCTGAATATTAACTCCTTCAGGCAGAGAAAGGAAAAAAAAGCAAAACAGCATCTCATCATCTCATCATGTCATCTGTCACTTAAAGTGCACCTGAACTCTTGCACAGGACAGAAGAAAAACCTAAAAACATGCACCCTGTATGTATTTGGAGAGTTTAGCCTGTCTAATTTCCCCCTCATCTGTGACTAAGCACAAGTTGTAATTTGATCCCTCAGCTGTTTCAGATGGCTGCCATAGCAGAGCAGCTAATTTGTAAATACAGGATGTTAACCCTATGTCTGCTTCCATGAAAGCACTGGTTATACGGGGGCGTCTAGGTTTCTAGTGTAGGGCAGAGATGGCATCAGGCAGAGGAAATGTATTTTTCCCCCTTCTAGTTCAGTATTGCTTTCCCAGTGACTATACTGATGATTGCATTGCAATTACTGGTTCTGCATAAACCTCTTATCCGGCACCTTGTGCGGCCCCCGTCATCTCCCAGGGGATTCTGGGAAATTGGCGGCCAGCACGGGTTAGAAGCGCGAGTGCAGAATGGGCTCCAGGCGCACTAATTCCCTCGAAATAAATGAACCACTGGCTTTGTCACGCTTTCCTTAATTTTGTCTAATTAAAATCGTGCTGCCATTTACTTCTCATTAATTCTAAATGTCAGAACGGCTCAATCCATCGATTGGAGATATTCGGTAAGTACAGCATATTGAGCAGCAGATGCCGGGCCACACCACTCCAGTGCCTTTTAATGTCATTATCTTAAAGCGTGCGACTGGAAACTTATCCCGTGTTTAACACGATGCCGCGTAAACGATACCCTTAATGAGTATTTACATGTAATCGGCTGATGATGAAATGAAGGTGATTAATGCACTTGATAAGCGACGCCGTCAAGCCTTGTTCGCTAGCCTCTAGACTGCCACACATTTAAATTGGTAATTTTCTGGCAGGGAACGCAGACGGCGACGGACCTCACTGTAACCTGACGAACGCAGCCTGTCTGCGGCTTCAAGATGGAGAGACTACAAGTCTGTTTATTAAAATCCCAAGACTCCAGATAAATGGGATGGCTTTGATTTGCCACTTTGCATTTGCAATTTCTTTATGCAGACCATTAAAAGGACACCTGAAGTGGGAGGGATTTGGAGGCTGCCATATGTATCTCTTTATAAACCATACAAGTTGCCTGGCAGACATGCTGATCTTTTTGGCTCCAGTAGCGTCTGAATGTCTGGAACAAGCATGCAGCTAATCCAGTCACACTTTAGTCACAGCACCTGGTCAATATGCTAGTTCAGGGGCTATGGCTAAGAGTATTAGAGCTAGAGGATCAGCAGGACAGCCAGGCAATATGCATTATTTAAAAAGATAGAAATGTCAACCTCCATTTCCCTCTCACTTCAGTTTGCGTAATGGTGCCCATACATGGTACAATATAGATTTTTCTTTTAGATCGAATATACAGATTTTTCCAACATGTCCGATTGAATTTTTATTGAAAAAAAAAACAACACAGGATAAGGCCTCTTGCACACTGCATGCATTTCTGATTCAGATTCCGCTTTTTAATCGGTTTTTACATCCGATTCAGACTTTTAATCTTGACTGCATGCTGCGTTTTCTGATCCATTTTTCTGTTGAATGTATTCAGGGAAAATCTGAATTGAAAATCGGAAACTGAATCTGAGTCTGAATCCGAATCGGAAAACGGATTTGCAGTGTGCAGGGAGCCTAATCTTTCAAGTTTGCTGATTGAAAGAAAAGATTATTTTTGAGTTTCATTAAATTCGATAGTTTTGGTCTAATAAAGAGGAAAATAAAACGTTTTTATTGTACCATGTAGGGGCACCATAAGGGTAACTTACAATCCTGTGTACAGAGCAGAATACCCAAGCAGTTTGGGGTGACCCAAACCTACTAGGATAGTATAGCGGACTAAAAGAGACCGAAAGCCCTCCTACAAAAAAAGCAATGCTCAGTTTAATTTGCCTTCTTAAAACAGAAGGTATTTGCTATAATTCAGCTTTACGTGAACGACTGTGGTCTCCCACAATGCATCACTGCTGAATATGCAAATTATCTCTTTATGCCCCTGAAGCCAGGCTTACATCCAGAACCGCTGGTGTATAGTGAGCCTAGAGTCTATAGTCGTTCTTCCACTCTCACCCGAAACAAAAAGAAAAACCGAGAGCCCAATATAGTGCAGTAAGTCTAACAATTGTTGGCGAAATAATTAACAGATGTGGATATACTCACAAACACGGGTTACCACATAGGCAACCACTTGAAATGCAGGTGGGGAGTATTAGAACCTGACCCCACTCAGGTTTAAGAAGTCGCTCTCTGTAGATAGAAAGAAGGGGACAGTCCCCTCCACCCAAGGTGGACTATATACTGTGCAAATTTTGGACAGAGGCGCCAGGCAGGTTTAAAATGATCTAAAAACAACTAAAAAGGAGGTGTACAGGTGGACTTACCTCCTGAAATGATGGACAATCGATATTGTTCAAATCGCAAATAACAATTTATTTTGGCACTCCGCAACGCGTTTCGCAGGTATAACCCGCTTCATCAGGCAAGGAGTGCAAGCTCAAAAAGGTCCAATAGTGGCAATGCGCCTCTGTACGCATTGCCACTATTGGACCTTTTTGAGCTTGCACTCCTTGCCTGATGAAGCGGGTTATACCTGCGAAACGCGTTGTGGAGTGCCAAAATAAATTGTTATTTGCGATTTGAACAATCTCGATTGTCCATCATTTCAGGAGGTAAGTCCACCTGTACTCCTCCTCCTTTTTAGTTGTTTTTAGATCATTTTAACCTGCCTGGCGCCTCTGTCCAAAATTTCCACTCACCCGCTCTGTGTTGGACATCAGCACCTCGTCCTGCCTCATACACCCGCTCTGTGCGCTCCATGGGCACCTCCTCCTGCCTCACACACCCACTCTGCTCTCTACATGGGCACCTCCTCCTGCCTCACACACCCACTCTGCTCTCTACATGGGCACCTCATCCTACTCTCTACATGGGCACCTTGTCCTGCCTCACACACCCTCTCTGCGCTCTACATCAGCACCTCGTCCTGCCTCACACACCCTCTATATATCGGCACCTCATCCTGCTGCACACACCTGCTCTGCGCTCTACATCAGCACCTCATCCTGCCTCACACACCCTCTATATATCGGCACCTCATCCTGTCGCACACACCTGCTCTGCGCTCTACCTCAGCACCTCATCCTGCCTCACACACCCTCTATATATCGGCACCTCATCCTGCCGCACACATCTACATCAGCACCTCATCCTGCCTCACACACCCTCTATATATCGGCACCTCATCCTGCCGCACACACCTGCTCTGCGCTCTACATCAGCACCTCATCCTGCCTCACACACCCTCTATATATCGGCACCTCATTCTGTCGCACACACCTGCTCTGCGCTCTACCTCAGCACCTCATCCTGCCTCACACACCCTCTATATATCGGCACCTCATCCTGTCGCACACACCTGCTCTGCGCTCTACCTCAGCACCTCATCCTGCCTCACACACCCTCTATATATCGGCACCTCATCCTGCCGCACACATCTACATCAGCACCTCATCCTGCCTCACACACCCTCTATATATCGGCACCTCATCCTGCCGCACACACCTGCTCTGCGCTCTACATCAGCACCTCATCCTGCCTCACACACCCTCTATATATCGGCACCTCATTCTGTCGCACACACCTGCTCTGCGCTCTACCTCAGCACCTCATCCTGCCTCACACACCCTCTATATATCGGCACCTCATCCTGCCGCACACACCTGCTCTGCGCTCTACATCAGCACCTCATCCTGCCTCACACACCCTATATATATCGGCACCTCATCCTGTCGCACACACCTGCTCTGCGCTCTACCTCAGCACCTCATCCTGCCTCACACACCCTCTATATATCGGCACCTCATTCTGTCGCACACACCTGCTCTGCGCTCTACCTCAGCACCTCATCCTGCCTCACACACCCTCTATATATCTGCACCTCATCCTGTCGCACACACCTGCTCTGCGCTGTACATCAGCACCTCATCCTGCCTCACACACCCTCTATATATCGGCACCTCATCCTGCCGCACACACCTGCTCTGCGCTCTACATCAGCACCTCATCCTGCCTCACACACCCTCTATATATCGGCACCTCATCCTGCCGCACACACCTGCTCAGCGCTCTACATCAGCACCTCGTCCTGCCGCACACACCTGCTCTGCGTTCTACAGTGGCACCTTGTCCTGCCGCACAAACCGGCTCTACAGCGGCACTTCGTCCTGCCACACACACCCACTCTGCACTCTACAGCGGCACCTTGTCCTACCTCACACACCTGCTCTGCGCTCTACATCGGCACCTTGTCCACACACACACACACACACACACACACACACACACACACACACACACACACACACACACACACACACTCACACTCACACTCACACTCACACTCACACTCACACTCACACACTCTGCGTGCTACATGGGCACCTCGTCCTGCCTCACACACCACTCTGTGCTCTACATGGGCACCTTGTCCTGCCTCACACACCCGCTCTGCATGGGCACCTCCTCCTGCTACACACACCCGCTCTACGTGGGCACCTTGTCCTGCCTCACACACCCACTCTGTGCTCTACATGGGCACCTTGTCCTGCCTCACACACCCGCTCTGCATGGGCACCTCCTCCTGCTACACACACCCGCTCTACGTGGGCACCTTGTCCTGCCTCACACACCCGCTCTGCGCTCTACATCGGCACCTCCTCCTGCCTCACACACCCGCTCTGCGCTCTACATCGGCACCTCCTCCTGCCTCACACACCCACTCTGCGCTCTACAGTGGCACCTTGTCCTACCTCACACACCTGCTCTGCGCTCTACATCAGCACCTTGTCCTGACGCACACACACACACACACACACTGCGTGCTACATGGGCACCTCCTCCTGCCTCACACAACCGCTCAGCGGTCTACATGGGCATCTCATCCTGCCGCACACACCCGCTGTGCGCTCTACATCAGCACTTCATCCTGCCGCACACACTCGCTCAGTGCTCTACATCGGCAGCCATGAATTATTAATTTCTGCATCTCGTGAAGCCCGTCCTTATTTCCTTCTCTCTGTCGTTGAATCCAAACAAGGGGTGAAAGACGCGGAACAGTCCATCTGTTTACTCGACAAATCTCTGAGCATTCTGGGAATCCAGGCCTTGATTGGCGCTAATTGACTTGGCTGTAATTGGCGGCGGCGTTCTCTGGATGCCGCTGTCACACGGTCGTGTATCTGTGCAGCAGATGTAGCAGAGAAGAGCGGCGGGTCTCCTGGGTTATCATTATGTACAGTGTTCAAACAATATTTATACTTTACATCATCTCCTCCCAGGAATGCAGAATGTCAGGACAGCAGTGCGATGACATCTTGCTTGATATCTCTGGTTTTATCCACGATCCGTGTGACAACAATTCATATTGCTCACAAGCTCTGCAAACACCCAACAAGGCTTACACTGGAATCATTGCTCTTCTGTAAGAGGGCTGGTGGGGCTTTGTGCCTCGAGTGGCGGATCAGCAGAGGGCTGTCAGCTGATTAGTGTCTCTCACTATTACTGGGGGAGAGGTTGGGATTTTTAGGTATTGGGTCTGTTATAAAACAAGCGGTTGTACCCTTTCAGCACCTTCCCAGATCAGAGTAGTTCCATGTGCAGCCCCCTCCCCGGTCAGAAGTGAGTAGAAGTGACACCCCTGTTCCATGTGCAGCCCCCTCTCATCTACAGCTCCCTATGTCCTTAGCCACTTCTCGCTTGTGCTGGCTCCCAAAGCTGACCTGCCATGTGCAGAAATTGGGAAAAAATGTCAAGGCGTCTGTTTTCTGGGACCAATACGATATTATGTTCGTGGACCACTGAACTCGGGGCTCTAGAGTCTCTGGACAGTATTATGCTGACCTCCTGGACCAGCTGAAGGAGGCAATTAAAACAAAATGTAGTGAAAATTTGACCAAGGGAATCCTTTTTTGCGCACATGGCCAAAGTTGTCGCTTTCAAATTAAACACCCTGGGTTTTTAATTTGTCCAACATCCCCCTCCCCCCCACACTCACCTGACCTGCCCCCTTTAGACTATTATCTGTTCCTGAACTTGGTACTTGTTGGTAGGGTTTATTTCATAACTCATGAGTAAAGCCAGGAACTTATCAGCACCCCTTTTGGTCTCAGTGGTATAAAATCTTGTAAATCTTGGAAAATCGTGTAATTTGCCTTCTTAAAACAAAAAGTATTCCCCCTGAAGCCAGGCTCGCATCCAGGAATGCTGGGTGCTGCTTGGGTGTTCTGTTATAAAGTTTATAATGAGAATCTCACTAACTCTGCTCCTGAAGACCAGAAAAGTTCAGCCTTCCATGCTGCAGTACGTCAGGAGGATGTCCAAAACTGAAATGGTGGCCTCGTCACTAAAGATCTGGCCGATCTCACAAGTTTGTGAAATCTGTCTCCTCATGTAAGCAGTAAAGAAACCCAAACCTTTCTCCTTATAGCTGCTCTTAAAGAGGAACTCCAGTGAAAATGTAATAAAAAAAAGTGCTTCATTTTTACAATAATTATGTATAAATGATTTAGTCAGTGTTCGCCCATTGTAAAATCTTTTAAATCCCTTTTTTACATTCTGGCATTTATTACATGGTGACATTTTTACTGTTGGCAGGTGATGTAGCTGCTGCATGCTTTTTTGGCAGTTGGAAACAGCTGTAAACAGCTATTTCCCACAATGCAGCAAGGTTCACAGACAGGGAACTGCCAAGAGTACTACTCAGAGTTTCTTGTGGGAGAGGTTTCACCACAATATCAGTCATACAGTGCCCCCTGATGGTCTGTTTGTGAAAAGCAATAGATTTCTCATGTAAAAGGTCGTATCAGCTACTGATTGGGATAAAGTTCAATCCGTGGTTGGAGTTTCTCTTTAAATCCCATTTCAGTATTTTTTTTTTTTTTTAGCCCCTGTTCCTTCCACAGCCTAACTAACATTAAGGTACCCCCCCCCCCCCCCCCCATGCTCACTGAAACCCAAGGTTCCATTGGTGATGTCTCACTGGGTCTTCCATTCAGGTACCCATCAGCTTCCAGAGAAGGGCCACTGCACTGACCTGACCTCCCATGGTGACCTTAGAAGGTCACAATTGTGCCCCTTTACAGCTAGTTAGGGAAGGTGTGGCTTTCACAGCCTTCAACATATACCAGTATATTGAACCAGTAGGGGGTGTGGTTGCAGAGGCACAGCCATGTGGGAGTGACAGGGTGGTTCTTGTGAATCAGTACAGGGGTGTTAGGGTGGGGGTTAACAAGTTAGTACAGCACTGAAGTATCTCTTCAGCTCCGTGGACCATCTGGATAGTTAATTGGATGTGGGAAGGGAGGGAGTTCCATTGAGTAAGGGCTGCTTAAGTCCTGGACCCTCACGAGTGAGCAGGTGATAAAAAGGGTGGACATCCATAGAGTGTTGGAAGAGCAGAGAGAGGCTGGGATTGCTTGAGGACTATTGTGGGCTCCCTTGTGGTGAGGGCTCTTGGAAAGGGAGGGGGGTTACCTGCGCCCCATTGGGGTGTAGCATGCGTGTGGTGGTCCCAGGCATTGAAAGGATATATGGGAGTCCATAACATAAAGCAAAATGAAAACCTTCCTAGTCTCACAATGTATGCATTTCTAATTTGTCAAAAGACACTAAGGCGGAGTCCAACCAGAGGCCTACAAATGAGCAGAGCCCGTGCAATAAATTACTCTAAACCCGATCTTATCTACTGGAATGCGAGTGTAATCTCATTTTAGATGTATTAAAGCTTTACGGTATTATACTATGGAAGCCATTTTATTTGAGGTATTGTTGGACGAGAGCAATTTGCAAATCATACACTGAGGATATATAGAGAGGGAGTATACAAGGAGAAGAGTCAGAGTTGCTAGCGCGGTCAAAGGAAGCCAGAGAGGTGGGGCATGACCCTTTGTATGCTCCCAATGTGCTACTAGATCTAATAGAGGTCTACTAAGGACAGTGAGTCTTGCACAATGGGCGTGGTGGCGCCTGTCCTATCCATAGATAAAGTGGCAAAACCTATTGCAAAGTGGATGGCAGACCCCAGATTTTTGACAAGAATGGACTGTGTATTTGGGCATTACTGTTTATTTGGAGAGGTTTGGGAAATTCCGTTCAGGGATCTAGTGCATAGTTTAGCATCTGTTTTGAATACAAGGGCCTCCGTTCTGGTAGCTATGTGTGGTAAATATTTTTTTGTTATCAAAATTCCTCTCTGTATCTACCTTTCTTTTTTTTTTTTTTTTTTTTTTTTTTTGCATTTCTACGGTTAGCATGCGGTAAATAAGTAGTCTTTAATTGTCTTCCATAAATTAGGATAGTCTTTGGAAGATTTTTTTTCTTTTTGAGGGGGGAGGTGTATTTGATTTTATAGCAACCTATGAAAAGTATTTATAGGCATACTAGTCTAGTAAACATTTGGAGTTATTTCTACTATTCTTCTCTATTACACAGCCTGAATAGGAACTCCACTTAATCAGGAATATGAATTGAATAGGAACTCCACAAAAAAAACTGCAAAATGCATGCGTATTGACTTTACCGCCAGGTACAGGCAGGTCTTAAAGAGAACCCGAGGTGTGTTTAAAGAATGTTATCTGTATACAGAGGCTGGATCTGCCTATACAGCCCAGCCTCTGTTGCTATCCTAAACCCCACTAAGGTCCCCCTGCACTCTGCAATCCCTCATAAATCACAGCCAAGCTGTGAGGCTGTGTTTACATCTGTAGTGTCAGTCTCAGCTGCTCCCCCGCCTCCTGCATAGCTCCAGTCCCTGCCCCCGTCCCTTCCCTCCAATCAGCAGGGAGGGAAGGGATGCAGGCGGGGACTGGAGTTCTGCAGGAGGCGGGGAGAGCAGCAGACTGACACTATAGAGATAAACACAGCCAGCTCTGACAAGCTGTTTGTCAGCAGCACAGCTGTGATTTATGAGGGATTGCAGAGTGCAGGGGGACCTTAGGGGGGTTTGGGATAGCAACAGAGGCTGGGCTGTATAGGCAGATCCAGCCTCTGTATGCAGATAATATTCTTCAAACCCACCTCGGGTTCTCTTTAAGGTCAGATATACACATCTGATTGTGACTGTATATATGATGTGTACACAGGAATCTCTTATATATACTAAATAACATCTATGCTGTAAGTATAAAGCCTGATGTGTAGCTGTGTAACTAATAGAGATGGTCAATGAGATGGAAATAATTCTGCACTGATGCTGATTTATGCAAATGTATGCACTCCCTTTGCTGATGAAATCAAATAATTTGATATGTTGTTAAAATTTGGTTTGGTGACTACAAATTAAAGGGTACCTGAGACGGATGAAAAGTAAAGTTTTTTTTTTTTATACATACCTGGGGCTTCCTCCAGCCCCCTTCAGGCTAATCAGTCCCTCGCTGTCCTCCTCCGCCACCCTGAGCGTCTGCTATGAGTCCTGGTAATTCAGCCAGTCAGCGCAGTCCGGCCGCATGCCGCTCCCACAGCCAGGAACATTCTGCACCTGCGCAATAGTGCTGCACAGGTGTAGTACGCTCCTGGCGGCGGAGTGTGTGCATGTGCACTACGCCCGACTGGCTCAAGTACCTGGACTCATAGCAGAAGATCCAGGTGGTGGAGGAGGACAACGAGGGACTGATTATCTTGAGGGTGGCTGGAGGAAGCCCCAGGTATGTATAAAACTTTAATTTCATCTGTCTCAGGTTTACTTTGTTACACAGTAGTACTATACTCTACATATGCACTCCCCACAGAGCTGCTACATTGAACACAGAGGTGTTGTCTGTTTACAGTCTCCTCATTCCCCTGCAGAGTACCTGCACATCATTCTTACATGTACCCACACTTACATTGCCTAGGGCCTGATAGATGTTCTTTGTTCCGGTTTGTACCTTTTACAAGTACTCTTACCAAGGACTAGTTTTAGTCTAAAGGGAATAAATATAGTAGTCTACATATCCTTCTCACTTCAGTTGTCTTGTAAAATTCCTAAGCGTTGGCAGTTTTTTCATGTTACATACTTTTAATCAACAAAATTGTAATATGCAAATTAGAGGAGTCGAGGAGTCGGAGTAGGTGGAATCCTAAACTGAGGAGTCGGAGTCGGTGGATTTTTGGACCGACTCCACAGCCCTGCAAATTACCGTATGTGGTAAAACATGACTAAAAGCATGTATCCTATATTAGGTAGAAGCGTCCTATTGTATTGCAATGCATGCTTGTGTCTGGAAATAAATCTGTGATGCGTTTTTATTTTTTCTTTCTGTGCAGGATTCACCCTCCAGAATCCTTCAAGGCCAAATATGCAATTGAAGATGTCCGTTTCACCTGTGATGTGAGTACCCCGTGTTCTGTTACAGCATTGGATAATCGTGATGGCTTTGGGTGACAGTTTAGTCCCTGATTAGTGTTGAGATGAGCTGCTTCTCTCTGAGCTGAACATCCTGTTATGTGGGCTGGTTGAAGACATAAAAAAACACAGGGACACCAGGAGCCCAGTATTGTGTGATAACGTCACTCAATGTGGCCGATATTTGAAAAAGTTATACTCACAATTGTGGGTTGCTTGTAAAGAGCAACCACCTCCAGTGCATGTGGAGAAGTACAGTCTCCACTCGGCCTTTTTGGTCGCTGCTCCTGAAGAAAGACGTTCTACGTATCCGTAGAGACGCTGCCCCTAGCTATTACACTAGGGTCACAGGTTATCCAGTAAAGCGATAGGAGGCGCCCATATGATGTATATAGATCCAATATGCTTTGCATTCAATATATACTATATAACCAGGTAAGAGAGAAAAATTCTTACCTGCTATGGAGACTCAAGACAATTTTTAAAATATAATAATTTATTTAGCATCTTGACAACACGTTTCACGACAACAGTCGCTTCCTCAGGTCATATAAAGTGCTCAAACAAGGTCAGAGAAAGTCCGGGCGCCATGGCTGTTGATTGTTCAATGACCATTTAGTTGATCAGGAAAAAAAACTTTTTTTTAATAATCGGTTATGATGCATCAGAGGGAGAGATAAGTTATTTGATGATATAGTAGTCAATGTATTATGACATTTTATTCCTGATCGAATTTATCTGATTGCTTGGGGGATTTTTCATGAAAATTGTACAGTTAGTGGGCCCCTTCAGTGGATTGCTTTCTGGTAAGCGAGGTCAAGAGACGCCTATACACAAGCTAGATTGTCTCCCAGAACAATCACTGATAGCTTTGGGCCAGTGAAGTCTGGCCTTTGTATGCAGTTTTGAAATGCGCACACGAATATTATTGCCCACAGGAATTCAGGGCTAAGTGCTGTACAGACATTATAAAGTTGTGGAGATAGGAGGAGAGACGACCAGATGACACATGGTGGAGCGGGAGGGGTAAGAAGGAGAATAATAGGATTGGCCTGCACTTGGCTGAGGACCGTCTAGTGCAGGGGTGTCAAACGCAAATACAAAGTGGGCTGACATTGAACACTGGGACCAGGTCGCGGGCCAACCTCAATGTCTAATGGCCTCCCCCCTCCCTTTTAAATTTCTCTGGTGACATATAGCCCTCCTAACTCCCATATACAGTTTCTTGATGTCTAGTGCCCCTCCTCCTTCCCATATACAGTTCCCTGGTGTCCAGTGGCCCTCCCTCCCCTATACAGTTCCCTGGTTAGTGGCCCTCTCACTCCTCTATACAATTTCCTGACGTCTAGTGTCCCCCCCCCCCCCCCCCCCTCATACAGTTCCCTGGTTAGTGGCCCCCTCACTCCCCTATACAATTCCCTGGTGTCTAGTGGCCCCCTCACTCCCCTATACAGATCCCTGGTGTCTAGTGGCCCTCCCTCCCTCCCCTATACAGTTCCCTGGTTAGTGGCCCCTTCACTCCCCTATACAATTTCCTGGTGTCTAGTGTCCCCCCTCCCTCATACAGTTCCCTGGTGTCTAGTGGCCCCCCTCGCTCATACAGTTCCCTGGTTAGTGGCCCCCTCACTCCCCTATATAATTTCCTGATGTCTAGTGTCCCCCCTCCCTCATACAGTTCCCTGGTTAGTGGCCCCTCACTCCCCTATACAATTCCCTGGTGTCTAGCGGCCTCCTCACTCTCCTATACAGATCCCAGGTGTCTAGTGGCCCTCCACTACTCCCCTATACAGTTCCCTGGTGTCTAGTGCCCCCCCTCCCCTATACAGTTCCCTGGTGTCTAGTGCTTTCCCCCTACCTCCCCTATATGGCTTTTCTGGTGATCTAGGGCTTCACCTCCAATATGGCTTCCCTGGTAGTTTAGAGAGGGCCAAACATAATGCAATGTGGGGAAACCACTTGGGGGCCAAATTCGATGGCTCTGAGGGCCAGAGTTTGATATGTATGAACTAGTGCATGCACGCTTAGGACATTGTTTGTTTGGGGTTTTTTTTTTTGGGGGGGGGGGGGGGAGGGGGTGTGTGAAACTAGTGAACGTATACGTATTTTTTTTTTTTTAAGTCAAGGTGTGTACGCAGGTTTAGACTGCACTGGCGATGTTTTTCTTACCTGTATGAATTTTGCCTGCTGTTAGCAGAGAGATAACACAGGAAGCATTTCCATCTAATGAGCTTTTCCTGTGTCTTCCAACAGATCGCCACCATCTTAAAGGAGAAGAACCCGTCTGTCCTCCTCACACTGGTAAGCTTATCACAGCTGCTTCACCTAAATCTCATCTGTGAAAACATTCTCCAAGTCTCATAGGTCTCATGTACTGCTTAAAAAGTGAAAACTCTCTACTATGGATTGCCTTCAGTTACATGACAGTCATGGAAGAGGCCTTTACTTCATCCTTTTTTTTTTTTTATTTTTTTTTTTTTTTTTCTTTCTTTATGTGACTTTTACCTTGCTGTATGTGTGATAGATGTATTTTCATTATAGCTATGACACTTCTATCTGGCTCACCCCACTCTCTCCTCCTCTATACCTGGGCTTCTTACCCTGTCCTCCAGTACCGCCAATAGTGCATGTTTTGCAGAAAACCACTAACCTTCATCTCACAAAACTTGTTTTCGGGCTTGTTCACACTGAGTGCTTTTCGTTTTAGAAAAGCACTGGCGATTTCTAAAAGCGCTTGAGCAATGTTTCTCAATGTGAGTATTCTCGCATGAGCAATGAGCTTTTTTTCCAATCGCAAACGCGGCTCCTGCACCATTTCCTGAGTGTTTGCGCTTCAATACAAAGTATAGTAAAATCGCAAAGCGTTTTTGAAAAGCGATTTGCCGAGCACTTTTTGAAATAAATACATTGTATCGCAAATTGCTCTGAAAAGCGCTTACAAAAGCGATCAACGCTTGCGATTGCGCTGCTGATTGGTGTGGGAAGTATGCTCTTATTTTATCATGTTTTTGCCATTTGTGGCAGGTTATTTTAGGAACCTCTGTGCATTTGGCTGGTTCCCTCATGCAATTTCCAAGTTTGTGTTACCAGTTACTCAACTGATGCCTTGATCCTGGTCTCTCCCTAAGGGGCCCATACATCGAACTATTTTCCTGCCGATATACAGCAGATTCGATCACTGTGATCGAATCTGCTGTGAAATCGTTGCGCAAACGCTGACAGAATGCTCGATTTCCGTCCAAAATCAATTGTTCACGTCCATCCGTCTGTGCGGAAGATTTCGATCGCCGGCGGGTCGGGAGTGCGTCGATAGTGGCATTCGAATGTCCGACCACCGACTCTAGCGGCTATACATTACCTGCTCCGGCCGGCACGTATCCCTGCTGTCACCGCTGCTCCTCCTCCGCTGGGTTCCAGACCAGCTGGCTTCACTTACTTCCTGTCCCGACAGGAAGTTTAAACAGTAGAGCGCCCTCTATTGTTTAAACTTCCCCGGACAGGAAGAAGTGAAGCCAGCCGGTCCTGAACCCAGCGGAGAAGGAGCAGCGGTGACACGCGCCGGCCGGATCAGGTAATGTATGCAGGGGGGCAGCGGCAGCTCCACAGATTGTGAATCGGTTTCATAGTGAAATCGATTCACAATCTGTTTGCAGTAAAGGCAGCCATACGATCAACCTCTGATCATATTCGATCAGAGAGGGATCTATCTGTTGGTCGATCTGATGGCAAATCGACCAGTGTATGGCCACCTTAAGTTAAGGACTTTTTTTTATACTTTCCTCCACCAGCCATGTTCCGCGCCTTGTGTGCCTTCAGTCTGGCCTGTGTTTGTGATCTTACTTTAGGGTTCTGTTACTTGCTTTGTTCCCGGTTTGTCGATGCTAATTTTTTGCCTAGGTGTCCTATGAGACATGCTGGTTAAAGAGACACTGAAGCGAAAAAAAAAATATGATATAGTGAATTGGTTGTGTACTATGAATAATTACTAGAAGATTAGCAGCAAAGTATTCTCATATTTTTATTTTCAGGTATAATATGTGCAGATTACACAACACTCAGCATTCAAAATGATTCTTTCAGAGCAGTCTGTGAACTAATGACCTCTCCTCTGGCAGATAAAAAGAAAACTGTTCACTTACAGTTGAGATAATAAGTCATAGAGATTAATGGCTTTTTTTGCATAGAGATAACAACTGGAGTTTTTTAACTCTCCCTGTACTGGAAACAATTAGACTGATGTATCTGATCTTAATGTTTTATTTCTTAGCTGTGCTACACATACAAATCATAATATCATCATTTTTTTTCGCTTCAGTGTCTCTTTAAGTATGTTCCATTTTATAGGGTGCGCTGGTGGACTCCAGGCATTTACTCCTATGGCATTTGCCAGAATACTGCCGCCCACTGTCTGACCTTTCCCCTGGCAGCCACAGATGTGGGAAAATGTTTTTACTTTGTCTAAATATCTAGAACGGGCATGTCGAGCTCCAGTCCTCGGGGGCCGAGGTCCTCACACATTTTTGTACAGCTCACATTAATTGATGGGGCTGAATCCGGAAAGGTGTGGCTGGAAAGTGTAATGGTTAAGGGCTCTGCCTCTGACACAGGAGACCTGGGTTTGAATCTCGGCTCTGCCTGTTCAGTAAGCCAGCACCTATTCATTAGGAGACCTTGGGCAAGTCTCCCTAACACTGCTACTGCCTATAGACGGCGTCCTAGTGGCTGCAGCTCTGGCGCTTTGAGCCGCCAGGAGAAAAGCGTGATATACATGTTCTGTGTTTGTTTGTTGTGTTTGGTCTATCCTCATTTCTCCATGTCACTGCCCATCCTAGACACTGGCAAGAATATGGCCCTCCAGAACTGGAGTTTGATGCCTGTGATCTAGAACAATCCTAAACTGCCCACTAAAGAATAACGCAACACTGATTTTTGCCATCTGTGAGGCCCCTTTCACACTGGTGCATTGTGTTGGCCTATCGCTACACCAATGAAAGTCTATGGGGCCTTTCATACCGGTCTGGTGCGATGCGCCGGAAGTGTGGCGATGTGTGGGAGACCAAAAGTCATATAAAGAATGACACTGTGAGCCCGATACAGTGGCTCTCCGTAGATCAGAAGAAGGGTGGACTCGTATAGTAGAAGGCGAACAGAGGTGCCAAAAGAGTGAAAATAGATAAAACTTTTAAAACATGGAGAGGCAGTGGTGGACTTACCTCCTCCAAGTAGATTCAAAAACGTATTAACGTTTAAAACCTAGAAAATGTATTGATATACTCCAAGGTTCTTTGCAACACGTTTCGCAGGTATGACCCTGCTTCATCAGGCAATGGGGTAGGAGTATATGGCAAATGTAGGTCTCAGTCTGGGCCAAGTGCCTTTGAGATGAAAAATCATGTAAGTCTATGGCTATGCAGATTTTTCTTTAACTATTCACGTTGCGGTGCGCATGTGCAAAAGTGTATTGTACACTTCTGCGCGATTTGTATTTCCGCCACAGGAAGTGAGTGCTAGAGAGTCTCGCGTCCAGCTTGGCTTTCAGCCATAAAGGGTATTACCGCGGAAATACCCGAAGGCTATTTTTAGCCTTGTGATGTGATCATCAGATTGCATTGCACCAATACCGTTGGTTTACAGTGTAAAACCAGCCTGAGGAGATGCGTGAATTCCATGTCTGCCATTGGTTCATGATTTACCTTATTGTCATCAACAGAAATACAGAGAAGCCTGGGGGTTGGGGTAAAATGGGCATTATGATTGCAATATTTACTGGCGGCTCTTGTGCTGCAACGATAGAATAACTGAATGGCACCTGTGGTGTCTGCTGTCTGCATGGAGTGTGTATTGTATGTTCTCCATCCAGGTGCTGGGACTTCATCCAGGTGCTGCTATAGCAGCATAGAGGGAGCTATTGTGGCTGGAAACACAAAGAATCACTCGCGTTCCCAGCCTGCCGGGTCCTGACGGCGAAACCGGAAGTGGTCACCGTTGGGTCCAGGAAGATCGGCACGAGGCTGCGAGGGCACCGATCAGCTTCAGGGGGCTGAGGGAAGCCCCAGGTGAGTAAAACTCATTTTTTTTTACTTCACTTAAGGTTCACTTTAAGGTTCTCACTAACTGTACAACGTTCAGCGAAGAATTGCCTGAGCGATTGGATCGACCAAAAAAGAAACCTCAGTGTACCAAATTATTATTATTATTATTATTATTATTATTATTATTATTATATATTTTTTATTTATTTATATAGCGCCAACAACTTCCGTAGCGCTGTACATTGTACAAACAAATAATGGGGAACAAGTATACATAAGAAATACAAGACACTGTACAGTCATAACATTAAATAGAATTAATACAAATACATACACTAGTTGATGTGTAGTTGGTATATGTGCATATGTTAAAATTACAGCAGTATGAGCAACACTAGGAGGAGGTCCCTGCCCTTGCGGGCTTACAATCTAGAGGGTAGTGGGGAGGAAACAAGGAAGGAAACACAAGGATTAGTGGGAGAGCCAGTGTGCCTTCAGTGCTGCCTATAGCAAATTATAGGCTTGTCTGAACAGGTGTGTTTTTAGAGTACTTTTTGAGGCTGCATTTCCACTTGTGCGGTGCGGAATCGCCGGGAAATCACCGCAGACGAAATCGCATGCGGCTGCGATTTTGCATGCGTTTTTCCCCCCCGATTTCGCATGCGATTTCGCATAGGGTAGTAGGTGGGCGATTTTAACCATGTCACTGCCTGTGTAAATTAACATTACTTCCTATGCGAAATCGCGGGGAAAAACGCATGCCAAAACCGCATGCGATTTCCCTATTAGATACATTGTATGCGATTCGCTTAGCGGTGTGCGGGGAGCGAATTCTGACGGCTCTGCCATGCAGATTTTCCCCGCACACAAAAACGCTCCGCACAACGCACAAGTGGAAACAGGCACATCCACTTGTATTGGCTGTGCGAATCCGCATGTGGACAACGCATGCGGATTCGCTATAGTGGAAATGAGCCCTGAAGGTTTCCAGGCTCGGGGCATGATGAACTGGCTTAGGGAGAGAGTCCCAAAGAAAAGGGATAGCCCGTGAGAAGTCTTGGATGCGAGAGTGAGAGGAGGTGACTAGGTTGGAGGACAAAAGGGTCTCCTGTGAGGAATGGAGGGTCTGGGTGGGGAGGTATCTGGAGATTAAAGAGCAAATGTATGGAGGCGATAGCTTGTGTAGAGCTTTGTATGCAAGCGTGAGAAGTTTAAACTGGATCCTTGGGGCAACTGGTAACCAATGGAGGGATTGGCAGAGAGGAGCTGCCTCAGAGTATCTAGAAGAGAGGTGGATGAGATGTGCAGCGGAGTTTAGTAGTAGTTTATCAGATTGTTGGAAATTGTACCTTTAGTGGGCATATGGAGAGACAATAGGTTGATGACCCCGCTGATGGACAGTTAGTGGTTCGGCGTTTTGTTTAAAGTAGATACGAGAAACTTTTACTCATTGCGTAATTGTGTTCCTTTCATATAGTTTATAAGCCAAATCCTTTTTTTTTTCTTTTGTTTTAATACTCTAATTCCCTATAAACTAAACAAACCTCGCCCACAGCTTCTCCAGTGCCTTGGCACTCTCAGACCCATGTTGCAAGGGCTTATGAGAGCTCAGTCTGGGCAGGAGGAGGTGTTACTGGCCAGAGATTTCAGAGACGGGAGGAGGAGAGAGGAGTGACGTTTTCACAGGCTGAGGGCTGGAGATGCAGATCATCTTGCCTGTGTTGCAATGAAGCAGAACATGGCTGCTCTCGTTGCATCACAGGAAGAAATAATCATATCCTGTTGAAGCTGTTTGCAGCTAGATTTGCTGTGTAAACTATCTAAACTTTAGATAAGATAAATAGACAAGTTACTTGTTCTAGTTAGTTTTTCATCTCGGATCCGCTTTAACATGCTGTGGAATATGTGTCAGCACAATATGTTAATGCACAATAATAATACAGCAACAACGCTAATAATATAATAGTGTCTGGCAAGCGAACAGCTGCAGTCCACCAATTGCCGCACCATTATATATGTATATATGATTATCGGCCCACTGGTAAGATCTACATGAAGCCGCGCCTTCAGAGCTCTTGTCTGGAAAACAACATTAAAGTTGCTTTGGGTTCCCTGTAAAAATCTCCTTCTGTGAAGGCCAACACGCCATCATTTTCAAAGTGCTTGCTTTCAGTCTAATGATATTAATGATTTGTGATGTTGCTGTGTGCGCACCGCATTGCTGTCCTCCCGGGTCACCCGCACAAAGGTTCCTCTCTTCCCAACGACTTGCCAGGTGAATTTGACTTTTAATGCATCTCATTAAGATTGTTTTCTTGTTAATGCTTTGATGAAAGTGACTGCCAGGCATGGCGGGAGTCAGATACAAAGCCCAGCCCCCATGCTGTCATGGCTTTTAAGAACGCGGCTTGCTAGCAGAGGCGGGGGCTGGAGGTTGATTCAGTTGTTGTGTTCCTGAAGATGCAAATACCAAGGCAAGTAATTGCTCTCAGAAATGTACAAGAGCTCAGTCTTAACTGTGAGTAAGACGCAAACTCCCATTGATCTTGTCCTGTAGATTCCTTTTAAAGGGACCCTCAAGTGGATTCGCTTTTTAGCGTAAAACCTACGTCAAAGCGTAGATCAAAATATACAAATAGCTCAGTCATCAAAGCGGTCAAATGTTACATTTTCTGTGTAAAATATTTCTGCTGCTAAATGCTGTCTTAAAAATGTAAGACTTAAAAATGTAAGACTTAAAAGTCTTAAAAACTCCCTCAGCTCCACTGCATGACCAGAAGCAGTGGAGCTGAGGGAGTTAGTTTCAGGATACGAGGGACGTTCGTTTTGATAAGATTATACAAATTGTGGAAGTATTGTATCTGACCTAAAGCCCCATACACACTATTGCCCCTCACGATCATTGCTGGAGTTTTAGGATGACATTGTGCAGGTTAAGCACTGCATGCTGTTTGACAGTGACTGCTTGGAGAAGGGAGGAGCTTTGATGGAGTGACTCATGGGCAAGTGGTGTCTAGTGGGGTGGATGAGTACATGCACGATTGGCTTATTCAGTGCTTGCCAGTTAGGTATTTGCAATGGTGGATCAATAAATGTTGTCGGGCGGGGCAGCAATACAAACTCTAGTCAGGCCTCAAACCGCACCAAAAAATCACCTTGGCTGAATGATATCTAAGGTATGTGTGAGGCCTTATTGATGGGGAAGTAGAACAGTGATTTGAAAAAAAAACCTGACTTTAGCTGTGTGAAGCAGGGCTGTGGAGTCAGTACAATAATCATCCGATTCCAACTCTGACTCCTCAGTTTATGAAACCACTGACTCGAACTCTGACTCAAAGCACCCAAAATGGCTCAGAATCTGAGTCCTCGACTCCGACTCCTTAGTGTAATGCTTACCAGGGCTGTGAATTTGGTACAAAAATCATCCGACTACGACTCGGTTTATGAAACTACAGACTCCGACTTCTCAACTCTGACTCCAACTCCACAGCCCTGGTGCGAAGAGGAAAAAAGATCTAGTTAGGAAGCATGTGTGCGGTCAATGAACTTCAAGAAACTCCAGGAACAGGCGAAAGACAATCCAGAGAACAGAAAGACAGATAAAAGCAGCACCTATAAGTGCTGAAAGTCTGGTGTTTTCTGGTACACTGCCCCTCATTCAAGGTAATATTAATTAGTCTAACAGTCTTTGATATATTTTTTTTGTTGGGGGTGCCTCTTCCCACCAATCCCAAAGATCTATTAGGGAATTTTATACCAGAGAGCGAGAAGGATCAGGGAAAACCTATTCTGGTGTGCAGTGAGCAGCAGGTGTGTTATGTTTGGTTACAATGCACAGCAGCCCTGCCTATGTAGGGATTCAGGTGTCGCTAGAAAAAACCTATGGCTGGGAACACACTCGGCAGAAATGCTAGCATTGTGTAAAATCGAGCAGAAAATGCACCTAATGCAAATCAATGGGCCGCATGAAAAAACACGTTTGC